>NW_027257956.1:217500-357500 GCF_045791955.1 Oncorhynchus clarkii lewisi
CTGTGAGTCTATTAACTACAGTCTGTGAGTCTGTGTCTGTTTCTACTGACGGGAGAATGTGTGAGTCTATTAACTACAGTCTGTGTCTGTTGCTACTGACAGGAGAATGTGTGAGTCTATTAACTTCAGTCTGTGTCTGTTTCTACTGACAGGAGAACGTGTGAGTCTATTAACTACAGTCTGTGAGTCTGTGTCTGTTGCTACTGACAGGAGAATGTGTGAGTCTATTAACTACAGTCTGTGAGTCTATTAACTACAGTCTGTGAGTCTATTAACTACAGTCTGTGTCTGTTGCTACTGACAGGAGAATGTGTGAGTCTATTAACTACAGTCTGTGAGTCTGTGTCTGTTGCTACTGACAGGAGAATGTGTGAGTCTATTAACTACAGTCTGTGAGTCTGTGTCTGTTGCTACTGACAGGAGAATGTGTGAGTCTATTAACTACAGTCTGTGAGTCTTTTAACTACAGTCTGTGTCTGTTGCTACTGACAGGAGAACGTGTGAGTCTATTAACTACAGTCTGTGAGTCTATTAACTACAGTCTGTGAGTCTGTGTCTGTTGCTACTGACAGGAGAACGTGTGAGTCTATTAACTACAGTCTGTGAGTCTGTGTCTGTTGCTACTGACAGGAGAATGTGTGAGTCTATTAACTACAGTCTGTGAGTCTGTGTCTGTTGCTACTGACAGGAGAACGTGTGAGTCTATTAACTACAGTCTGTGAGTCTATTAACTACAGTCTGTGAGTCTGTGTCTGTTGCTACTGACAGGAGAACGTGTGAGTCTATTAATTACAGTCTGTGAGTCTGTGTCTGTTGCTACTGACAGGAGAACGTGTGAGTCTATTAACTACAGTCTGTGAGTCTATTAACTACAGTCTGTGAGTCTGTGTCTGTTTCTACTGACGGGAGAATGTGTGAGTCTATTAACTACAGTCTGTGTCTGTTGCTACTGACAGGAGAATGTGTGAGTCTATTAACTTCAGTCTGTGTCTGTTTCTACTGACAGGAGAACGTGTGAGTCTATTAACTACAGTCTGTGAGTCTGTGTCTGTTGCTACTGACAGGAGAATGTGTGAGTCTATTAACTACAGTCTGTGAGTCTATTAACTACAGTCTGTGAGTCTATTAACTACAGTCTGTGTCTGTTGCTACTGACGGGAGAATGTGTGAGTCTATTAACTACAGTCTGTGAGTCTATTAACTACAGTCTGTGAGTCTATTAACTACAGTCTGTGAGTCTATTAACTACAGTCTGTGAGTCTATTAACTACAGTCTGTGTCTGTTGCTACTGACAGGAGAATGTGTGAGTCTATTAACTACAGTCTGTGAGTCTGTGTCTGTTGCTACTGACAGGAGAACGTGTGAGTCTATTAACTACAGTCTGTGAGTCTGTGTCTGTTGCTACTGACAGGAGAATGTGTGAGTCTATTAACTACAGTCTGTGAGTCTATTAACTACAGTCTGTGTCTGTTGCTACTGACAGGAGAACGTGTGAGTCTATTAACTACAGTCTGTGAGTCTGTGTCTGTTGCTACTGACAGGAGAACGTGTGAGTCTATTAACTACAGTCTGTGTCTGTTGCTACTGACAGGAGAACGTGTGAGTCTATTAACTACAGTCTGTGAGTCTGTTGCTACTGACGGGAGAACGTGTGAGTCTATTCACTACAGTCTGTGAGTCTGTGTCTGTTGCTACTGACAGGAGAACGTGTGAGTCTATTAACTACAGTCTGTGTCTGTTGCTACTGACAGGAGAACGTGTGAGTCTATTAACTACAGTCTGTGAGTCTATTAACTACAGTCTGTGAGTCTGTTGCTACTGACGGGAGAACGTGTGAGTCTATTCACTACAGTCTGTGAGTCTGTGTCTGTTGCTACTGACAGGAGAACGTGTGAGTCTATTAACTACAGTCTGTGTCTGTTGCTACTGACAGGAGAACGTGTGAGTCTATTAACTACAGTCTGTGAGTCTATTAACTACAGTCTGTGAGTCTGTGTCTGTTGCTACTGACAGGAGAACGTGTGAGTCTATTAACTACAGTCTGTGTCTGTTGCTACTGACAGGAGAACGTGTGAGTCTATTAACTACAGTCTGTGTCTGTTTCTACTGACAGGAGAACGTGTGAGTCTATTAACTACAGTCTGTGAGTCTGTGTCTGTTGCTACTGACAGGAGAATGTGTGAGTCTATTAACTACAGTCTGTGTCTGTTGCTACTGATGGCAGAATGTGTGAGTCTATTAACTACAGTCTGTGTCTGTTGCTACTGACAGTAGAACGTGTGAGTCTATTAACTTCAGTCTGTGTCTGTTGCTACTGACAGGAGAATGTGTGAGTCTATTAACTACAGTCTGTGAGTCTGTGTCTGTTGCTACTGCAGTGTTGGTAGAAGGTTTCAGTAAAATGCTGTGCTGCTGAGTTTTCTGTGTGGCCAAGTCCACGGAAAACCAATATACAACTTATTTGGAAGAATTTCTAGGTGTGATATCTATTATTCAGCGCATGGGAATTGTACCTACGATCACATTCAGTAACATTTTGGCAGCGCAAAGTTATTAACCTTAAACTAGTGGGCGTCATGGGTCAAATTCCCCTCAGCCAATCAAACCACTGAGCCCTTTAGTGTTCTGTGAATAGTTGAAATGTTTAAATAAAGTTGTATTTGACTGTCTCCGTAGTCCCCTCTGCTGTGCGGAGCCTGGCCTTGGGTGACATTGGTACAGGTGATCTGGTGGTCACATGGTCTCCAGCGCTGGGGGACGTTGATCACTACGAGGTCCAGATCCTTTTCAACGACACGCGGGTTTACCCGCCCGTAACCCTGGGCAACGAGGCCCGTGACCACCGCCTGGCCTCGCTCACCCCGGGACGCCTGTACAAGATGGTGGTGTCCACCTTCAGTGGACCCAACCAGAGACCTCAGTTCATCGAGGGCAGGACAGGTCAGTAGGGGAACAGAGTGGGCAGCTGCCCGGGTTGGTTTTCCAAATAACCTCACATTGTGTTTCATAGCATTTCTGTCACAGGTATTTCAGGTAAAACAACAGAATAACCTCTTGTTATCACTTCATTCCGTAGAACATCATCTAAAGATTTTAAAATAAAAAAACACCACATAGTTTTTTTGGCCAGTCTTTAACTTGTTTTTATATAAGTGATCCACATTGTGACCCATCTCCATTCTCCCCCCCTCCCCCTCCCTTTACTCCTGTCTCTCTGCCTTCTCTCTCAACCCCCCCCCCTCCCTTTACTCCTGTCTCTCTGCCTACTCTCTCAACCCCCCCCCCCCCCTTTACTCCTGTCTCTCTGCCTTCTCTCTCAACCCCCCCCCCCTTTACTCCTGTCTCTCTGCCTTCTCTCTCAACCCCCCCCCCCCTTTACTCCTGTCTCTCTGCCTTCTCTCTCAACCCCCCCCCCCTTTACTCCTGTCTCTCTGCCTTCTCTCTCAACCCCCCCCCTCCCTTTACTCCTGTCTCTCTGCCTTCTCTCTCAACCCCCCCCCTCCCTTTACTCCTGTCTCTCTGCCTTCTCTCTCAACCCCCCCCCCCCTTTACTCCTGTCTCTCTGCCTTCTCTCTCAACCCCCCCCTCCCTTTACTCCTGTCTTTCTGCCTTCTCTCTCAACCCCCCCCCCTTTACTCCTGTCTCTCTGCCTTCTCTCTCAACCCCCCCCCCCTCCCTTTACTCCTGTCTCTCTGCCTTCTCTCCCAACCCCCCCCACCTTTACTCCTGTCTCTCTGCCTTCTCTCTCAACCCCCCCCCCCCCCCCCCTTTACTCCTGTCTCTCTGCCTTCTCTCTCAACCCCCCCCCTTTACTCCTGTCTCTCTGCCTTCTCTCCCAACCCCCCCCCCACCTTTACTCCTGTCTCTCTGCCTTCTCTCCCAACCCCCCCCCCCACCTTTACTCCTGTCTCTCTGCCTTCTCTCTCAACCCCCCCCCCCCTCCCTTTACTCCTGTCTCTCTGCCTTCTCTCTCAACCCCCCTCCCCCTTTACTCCTGTCTCTCTGCCTTCTCTCTCAACCCCCCCCCCCCCTTTACTCCTGTCTCTCTGCCTTCTCTCCCAACCCCCCCCCCCCTTTACTCCTGTCTCTCTGCCTTCTCTCCCAACCCCCCCCCCCTCCCTTTACTCCTGTCTCTCTGCCTTCTCTCTCAACCCCCCCCTCCCTTTACTCCTGTCTCTCTGCCTTCTCTCCCAACCCCCCCCCCCCTCCCTTTACTCCTGTCTCTCTGCCTTCTCTCTCAACCCCCCCCTCCCTTTACTCCTGTCTCTCTGCCTTCTCTCTCAACCCCCCCCCCCCCCCTTTACTCCTGTCTCTCTGCCTTCTCTCTCAACCCCCCCCTTTACTCCTGTCTCTCTGCCTTCTCTTCCAACCCCCCCCCCCCCACCTTTACTCCTGTCTCTCTGCCTTCTCTCCCAACCCCCCCCCCCACCTTTACTCCTGTCTCTCTGCCTTCTCTCTCAACCCCCCCCCTTTACTCCTGTCTCTCTGCCTTCTCTCTCAACCCCCCCCCCCCCCCTTTACTCCTGTCTCTCTGCCTTCTCTCTCACCCCCCCCTTTACTCCTGTCTCTCTGCCTTCTCTCTCAACCCCCCCTCCCTTTACTCCTGTCTCTCTGCCTTCTCTCTCAACCCCCCCCCCTCCCATTTACTCCTGTCTCTCTGCCTTCTCTCTCAACCCCCCCCTCCCTTTACTCCTGTCTCTCTGCCTTCTCTCTCAACCCCCCCCCCTCCCTTTACTCCTGTCTCTCTGCCTTCTCTCCCAACCCCCCCCCCCTCCCTTTACTTCTGTCTCTCTGCCTTCTCTCTCAACCCCCCCCCTCCCTTTACTCCTGTCTCTCTGCCTTCTCTCTCAACCCCCCCCCTTCCCTTTACTCCTGTCTCTCTGCCTTCTCTCTCAACCCCCCCCCCTCCTTTACTCCTGTCTCTCTGCCTTCTCTCTCAACCCCCCCCTCCCTTTACTCCTGTCTCTCTGCCTTCTCTCCCAACCCCCCCCCCCTCCCTTTACTCCTGTCTCTCTGCCTTCTCTCTCAACCCCCCCCACCTTTACTCCTGTCTCTCTGCCTTCTCTCCCAACCCCCCCCTCCCTTTACTCCTGTCTCTCTGCCTTCTCTCTCAACCCCCCCCCCCCTTTACTCCTGTCTCTCTGCCTTCTCTCTCAACCCCCCCCCTTTACTCCTGTCTCTCTGCCTTCTCTCTCAACCCCCCCCTCCCTTTACTCCTGTCTCTCTGCCTTCTCTCTCAACCCCCCCTCCCTTTACTCCTGTCTCTCTGCCTTCTCTCTCAACCCCCCCCCCTCCCTTTACTCCTGTCTCTCTGCCTTCTCTCTCAACCCCCCCCCCCCCTTTACTCCTGTCTCTCTGCCTTCTCTCTCAACCCCCCCCCCCTTTACTCCTGTCTCTCTGCCTTCTCTCTCAACCCCCCCCCCCCACCTTTACTCCTGTCTCTCTGCCTTCTCTCTCAACCCCCCCTCCCTTTACTCCTGTCTCTCTGCCTTCTCTCCCACCCCCCCCCCCCCCTTACTCCTGTCTCTCTGCCTTCCCTCTCAACCCCCCCCCCCAGTCCCCAGCCAGGTGAGGAACCTCCATGCCCGGCCAGGGGACCAGGCTGCCAGCCTGAGGGTGTCCTGGACCCCTGGTGATGGAGACGTGGACATGTACACCGTGTCCCTATCCCAGGGAGCACACCTTCTGGAGACCAGACCTGTCCCCAAACACGTCACTGAGCTGGACTTTCAGGGTCTGGTACCAGGACAGCTGTACGGGGTCGAGGTTCAGTCCCTGAGTGGAATACTGGTCAATAATTCAACAACTACTGGACGAACAGGTGAGAAGAAGGGAGGGGAATAGGAGAGGGAATAGGAGAGGGAATAGGAGATGGAATAGGAGAGGGAATAGGAGAGAGAATAGGAGAGGGAATAGGAGAGGGAATAGCAGAGGGAATAGGAGAGGGAATATGAGAGAGAGGGGAATGGGAGGAGAATAGGAGAGAGAGGGGAATAGGAGAGGGAATAGCAGAGGGAATAGGAGAGGGAATAGGAGGAGAATAGGAGATAGAGGGGAATAGGAGAGGGAATGGGGGGGAAATGGGAGAGAGAGGGGAATATGAGGGGGAATAGCAGAGGGAATAGGAGAGGGAATAGGAGAGGGAATGGGGGGAGATTAGGAGAGGGAAAGGGAGGAGACTAGGAGAGAGAGGGGAATAGGAGGGGGAATGGGAGGAGAATAGGAGAGAGAGGGGAATAGGAGGGGGAATGGGAGGAGAATAGGAGAGAGAGGGGAATAGGAGGGGGAATGGGAGGAGAATAGGAGAGGGAATGGGAGGAGAATAGGAGAGAGAGGGGAATAGGAGAGGGAATGGGAGGAGAATAGGAGAGGGAATGGGAGGAGAATAGGAGAGAGAGGAGAATAGGAGAGGGAATGGGAGGAGAATAGGAGAGAGAGAATAGGATGGGGAATGGGAGGAGAATAGGAGAGGGAATGGGAGGAGAATAGGAGAGAGAGGAGAATAGGAGAGGGAATGGGAGTAGAATAGGAGCGGGAGGGCGGAGAATAGGAGAGGGAATGGGAGGAGAATAGGAGAGAGAGGAGAATAGGTTGGGGAATGGGAGAAGAATAGGAGAGGGAATGGGAGGAGAATAGGAGAGAGAGGGGAATAGGATGGGGAATGGGAGGAGAATAGGAGAGGGAATGGGAGGAGAATAGGAGAGAGAGGGGAATAGGAGGGGGAATGGGAGGAGAATAGGAGAGGGAATGGGAGGAGAATAGGAGAGAGAGGGGAATAGGAGGGGGAATGGGAGGAGAATAGGAGAGAGAGGGGAATAGGAGGGGGAATGGGAGGAGAATAGGAGAGGGAATGGGAGGAGAATAGGAGAGAGAGGGGAATAGGAGAGGGAATGGGAGGAGAATAGGAGGGGGAATTGGAGGAGAATAGGAGAGAGAGGAGAATAGGAGAGGGAATGGGAGGAGAATATGAGAGAGAGAATAGGATGGGGAATTGGAGGAGAATAGGAGAGGGAATGGGAGGAGAATAGGAGAGAGAGGAGAATAGGAGAGGGAATGGGAGGAGAATATGAGCGGGAGGGCGGAGAATAGGAGAGGGAATGGGAGGAGAATAGGAGAGAGAGGAGAATAGGATGAGGAATGGGAGGAGAATAGGAGAGGGAATGGGAGGAGAATAGGAGAGAGAGGGGAATAGGATGGGGAATGGGAGGAGAATAGGAGAAGGAATGGGAGGAGAATAGGAGAGAGAGGAGAATAGGAGAGGGAATGGGAGGAGAATATGAGAGAGAGGAGAATAGGAGAGGGAATGGGAGGAGAATAGGAGAGAGAGGAGAATAGGAGAGGGAATGGGAGGAGAATAGGAGAGGGAATGGGAGGAGAATAGGAGAAAGGGGGGAATAGGAGGGGGAATGGGAGGAGAATAGGAGAGAGAGGAGAATAGGAGAGAGGGGGGAATAGGAGAGGGAATGGGAGGAGAATAGGAGAGAGAAGAGAATAGGAGAGGGAATGGGAGGAGAATAGGAGAGGAGAATAGGAGAGGGAATGGGAGGAGAATAGGAGCGGGAGGGAGGAGAGGCAGGGAGGGAGGAGAGGCAGGGAGGGAGGAGAGGCAGGGAGGGAGGGGACAGCTCAGTCCCTGAGTGGAACACTGGTGAATAACAGCAGTGCTACTGGATGAACAGGTGAATGCTCAGAATATACCTGTATGATAACACTCGTTTGGACTGGAGACATTAAGACACACAGGGCTTTGTCTTGAATTATAGAGGAACAACAGTTGTCCTTATCATCAACAGTTTTCATTGTCATTTGTCGTCTTCATGGAAAAGTCTAATTCTAAAATCATTGGAAACTGATTCTCTTCATAACAAGTTCAGAGATCAAGAATACTGCAATATAACCCTCCCAGCCATGGGGGATGTTTAACCTCTCTCTGTGTCTGTCCAGTCCCCTCCCAGCCATGGGGGATGTTTAACCTCTCTCTGTGTCTGTCCAGTCCCCTCCCAGCCATGGGGGATGTTTAACCTCTCTCTGTGTCTGTCCAGTCCCCTCCCAGCCATGGGGGATGTTTAACCTCTCCCTGGATCTGTCCAATCCCCTCCCAGCCATGGGGGATGTTTAACCTCTCCCTGGATCTTTCCAATCCCCTCGCAGCCATGGGTGATGTTTAACCTCTCCCTGGATTTGTCCAATCCCCTCCCAGCCATGGGTGATGTTTAACCTCTCCCTGGATCTGTCCAATCCCCTCCCAGCCATGGGGGATGTCTAACCTCTCCCTGGATCTGTCCAATCCCCTCCCAGCCATGGGGGATGTTTAACCTCTCCCTGGATCTGTCCAATCCCCTCCCAGCCATGGGGGATGTCTAACCTCTCCCTGGATCTGTCCAGTCCCCTCCCAGCCGTGGGGGATGTTTAACCTCTCCCTGGATTTGTCCAATCCCCTCCCAGCCATGGGGGATGTTTAAACTCTCCCTGTGTCTGTCCAGTCCCCCCCCCCCCCCCCCCCCCCAGAGTGAGAGTGCTCCAGGCAGACAGTGACCACACCACCCACAATCTAACTGTCTACTGTCTGATCTCCTTAATGTAACATCTCTCTCTCTCGCTCTCTCTCTCTGTCTCTCTCTCTGTCTCTCTCTCTGTGTTTCTCTCCAGTCCCCTCCACAGTGACAGCGCTCCAGGCAGACAGTGACCACACCACCCACAGTCTAACAGTGACCTGGGAGACTACAGTGGGAGTGTACGAGGGTTACAGGATCCAGCTCCTGGATGATGGACGTGACTTAGTCTCTAATATTTCCATGCCCCAGGGCTCCACTAGGCACCTCTTCGACCAGCTCACCCCTGGGAAGTGGTACCGAGTTCGGGTCGTATCCGTCAGTGGAGGGCTCTATGGCAAGGAGGCCGTGGCTGAGGGACAAACACGTAAGAAGCACCACTTTTCCTGTGTCAGAGACAGTCATTATCACTGTATCAGAGACAGTCATTATTACTGTATCAGAGACAGTCATTATCACTGTGTCAGAGACAGTCATTATCACTGTATCAGAGACAGTCATTATCACTGTATCAGAGACAGTCATTATCGCTGTATCAGAGACAGTCATTATCACTGTATCAGAGACAGTCATTATCGCTGTATCAGAGACAGTCATTATTACTGTATCAGAGACAGTCATTATCACTGTATCAGAGACAGTCATTATCACTGTATCAGAGACAGTCATTATCGCTGTATCAGAGACAGTCATTATTACTGTATCAGAGACAGTCATTATCACTGTGTCAGAGACAGTCATTATTACTGTATCAGAGACAGTCATTATCGCTGTATCAGAGACAGTCATTATCGCTGTATCAGAGACAGTCATTATCGCTGTATCAGACACAGTCATTATCGCTGTATCAGAGACAGTCATTATCGCTGTATCAGAGACCGTCATTATCGCTGTATCAGAGACCGTCATTATCGCTGTATCAGAGACAGTCATTATCACTGTAACAGAGACAGTCATTATCGCTGTATCAGAGACCGCCATTATCGCTGTATCAGAGACAATCATTATCACTGTATCAGAGACAGTCATTATCGCTGTATCAGAGACCGTCATTATCGCTGTATCAGAGATCGTCATTATCGCTGTATCAGAGACCGTCATTATCGCTGTATCAGAGACAGTCATTATCACTGTAACAGAGACAGTCATTATCGCTGTATAAGAGACCGTCATTATCGCTGTATCAGAGACAGTCATTATCGCTGTATCAGAGACAGTCATTATCGCTGTATCAGAGACGGTAATTATCACTGTATCAGAGACAGTCATTATCACTCTGTCAGAGACCGTCATTATCGCTGTATCAGAGACAGTCATTATCGCTGTATCAGAGACAGTCATTATCGCTGTATCAGAGACAGTCATTGTTACTGTATCAGAGATATTCATTATCGCTGTATCAGAGACAGTCATTATCACTGTATAGGAGACATTCCTTATCACTGTATCAGAGACAGTCATTATTGCTGTATCAGAGACAGTCATTATCACTGTATCAGAGACAGTCATTATCGCTGTATCAGAGACAGTTATTATTACTGTATCAGAGACAGTCATTATTACTGTATCAGAGACAGTCATAATTACTGTATCAGAGATATTCGTTATCACTGCATCAGAGACAGTCATTATCACTGTATCAGAGACAATCATTATTACTGTGTCAGAGACAGTCATTATTACTGTATCAGAGACAGTCATTATCACTGTGTCAGAGACAGTCATTATCACTGTATCAGAGACAGTCATTATCACTGTATCAGAGACAGTCATTATCGCTGTATCAGAGACAGTCATTATCACTGTATCAGAGACAGTCATTATCGCTGTATCAGAGACAGTCATTATTACTGTATCAGAGACAGTCATTATCACTGTATCAGAGACAGTCATTATCACTGTGTCAGAGACAGTCATTATTACTGTATCAGAGACAGTCATTATCGCTGTATCAGAGACAGTCATTATCGCTGTATCAGAGACAGTCATTATCGCTGTATCAGACACAGTCATTATCGCTGTATCAGAGACAGTCATTATCGCTGTATCAGAGACAGTCATTATCGCTGTATCAGAGACCGTCATTATCGCTGTATCAGAGACAATCATTATCACTGTATCAGAGACAGTCATTATCGCTGTATCAGAGACCGTCATTATCGCTGTATCAGAGACCGTCATTATCGCTGTATCAGAGACCGTCATTATCGCTGTATCAGAGACAGTCATTATCACTGTAACAGAGACAGTCATTATCGCTGTATCAGAGACCGTCATTATCGCTGTATCAGAGACAGTCATTATTGCTGTATCGGAGACAGTCATTATCACTGTATCAGAGACAGTCATTATCGCTGTATCAGAGATGGTCATTATCGCTGTGTCAGAGACGGTAATTATCACTGTATCAGAGACAGTCATTATCACTCTGTCAGAGACCGTCATTATCGCTGTATCAGAGACAGTCATTATCGCTGTATCGGAGACAGTCATTATCGCTGTATCAGAGACAGTCATTATCGCTGTATCAGAGACAGTCATTGTTACTGTATCAGAGATATTCATTATCGCTGTATCAGAGACAGTCATTATCACTGTATAGGAGACATTCCTTATCACTGTATCAGAGACAGTCATTATTGCTGTATCAGAGACAGTCATTATCACTGTATCAGAGACAGTCATTATCGCTGTATCAGAGACAGTTATTATTACTGTATCAGAGACAGTCATTATCGCTGTATCAGAGACAGTCATAATTACTGTATCAGAGATATTCATTATCACTGCATCAGAGACAGTCATTATCACTGTATCAGAGACAATCATTATTACTGTGTCAGAGATAGTCATTATTACTGTATCAGAGACAGTCATTATCACTGTATCAGAGTCCGTCATTATCGCTGTATCAGAGACAGTCATTATTACTGTATCAGAAACAGTCATTATCGCTGTATCAGAGACAGTCATATTTACTGTATCAGAGACATTCATTATCACTGTATCAGAGACAGTCATTATCACTGTGTCAGAGACAGTCATTATTACTGTGTCAGAGATAGTCATTATTACTGTATCAGAGGCAGTCATTATCACTGTATCAGAGACAGTCATTATCGCTGTATCAGAGATAGTCATTATCGCTGTATCAGAGACAGTCATAATTACTGTATCAGAGACATTCATTATCACTGTATCAGAGACAGTCATTATCACTGTATCAGAGACAGTCATTATCACTGTATCAGAGACAGTCATTATCGCTGTATCAGAGACAGTCATTATCACTGTATCAGAGACAGTCATTATCGCTGTATCAGAGACAGTCATTATTACTGTATCAGAGACAATCATAATTACTGTATCAGAGATAGTCATTATTACTGTGTCACTGTATCAGAGACATTCATTATTACTGTATCAGAGACAGTCATAATTACTGTATCAGGTAATAGCTGAAATAGAAATAAAAGTATCTCTCTCTCTCTCTCTCTTTCTCTCTCTCTCTCTCTCTCTCCTTACCGCCCTCCTCCTCTCTCTCTCTCTCTCTCTCTCTCTCTCTCTCTCTCTCTCCCTCTCTTTCTCTCTCCTTACCTCCCTCCTCCCCTCTCTCCCTCCCTCTTTCCCTCCCTCAGGTCCAGCTGCAGTCAACGGTCTGACGGTGATGACTGCCAACACCAGCGGTCTGAGTTTCATCTGGCGCCCGTCCGAGGGCTACGTGGACGGCTACGACCTGTTCCTGTATAACGTTGACGAGACGTTGCGTGGCCGTCAGACCGTGGAGGCCGGAACCCAGACGTGCTCCTTCTCTGGTCTGGTCCCAGGGACGCTGTACAAGATGGAGGTGGTGAGCAGGAGCAGAGGCATGAGCAGTGACTCATCTATCCTAGCACGGACAGGTGAGACGGACACACACTGGAATCATCTGACACACCTGGGTCAAATAATTGAAGTGTGCTTTGTAGTCCAAAAACCGTCCCGAACCCCAAGCTAAATCAAGCACACCTCAAATTCCGTTTGTGTTGACGTGTATTTCACCCAGGAGTAGTGTATGAATATTAGTATTTGTATTTATTAAGGATCCTCATTAGTTCCTGTCAAGACAGCAGCTACTCTTCCTGGGGTTTATTATGGATCCTCATTAGTTCCTGTCAAGACAGCAGCTACTCTTCCTGGGGTTTATTATGGATCCCCATTAGTTCCTGTCAAGACAGCAGCTACTCTTCCTGGGGTTTATTAAGGATCCCCATTAGTTCCTGTCAAGGCAGCAGCTACTCTTCCTGGGGTTTATTATGAATCCCCATTAGTTCCTGTCAAGGCAGCAGCTACTCTTCCTGGGGTTTATTATGGATCCTCATTAGTTCCTGCCAAGGCAGCAGCTACTCTTCCTGGGGTTTATTATGTATCCCCATTAGTTCCTGTCAAGACAGCAGCTACTCTTCCTGGGGTTTATTATGGATCCCCATTAGTCCCTGTCAAGGCAGCAGCTACTCTTCCTGGGGTTTATTATGGATCCCCATTAGTTCCTGTCAAGACAGCAGCTACTCTTCCTGGGGTTTATTACGGATCCCCATTAGTTCCTGTCAAGGCAGCAGCTACTCTTCCTGGGGTTTATTATGGATCCCCAATAGTTCCTGTCAAGACAGCAGCTACTCTTCCTGGGGTTCATTAAGGATCCCCATTAGTTCCTGTCAAGACAGCAAGCAGCCACTCTTCCTGGGGTTTATTATGGATCCTCATTAGTTCCTGCCAAGGCAGCAGCTACTCTTCCTGGGGTTTATTATGGATCCCCATTAGTTCCTGTCAAGACAGCAGCTACTCTTCCTGGGGTTTATTATGGATCCCCATTAGTCCCTGTCAAGGCAGCAGCTACTCTTCCTGGGGTTTATTATGGATCCCCATTAGTTCCTGTCAAGACAGCAGCTACTCTTCCTGGGGTTTATTATGGATCCTCATTAGTTCCTGCCAAGGCAGCAGCTACTCTTCCTGGGGGTTTATTATGGATCCCCATTAGTTCCTGTCAAGGCAGCAGCTACTCTTCCTGGGGTTTATTAAGGATCCCCATTAGTTTCTGTCAAGACAGCAGCTACTCTTCCTGGGGTTTATTATGGATCCCCATTAGTTCCTGTCAAGGCAACAGCTACTCTTCCTGGGGTTTATTATGGATCCTTGTTAGTTCCTGCCAAGGCAGCAGCTACTCTTCCTGGGGTTTATTCTGGATCCCCATTAGTTCCTGTCAAGGCAGCAGCTACTCTTCCTGAGGTTTATTATGGATCCCCATTAGTTCCTGTCAAGACAGCAGCTACTCTTCCTGGGGTTTATTATGAATCCTCATTAGTTCCTGCCAAGGCAGCAGCTACTCTTCCTGGGGTTTAATCTGAATCCCCATTAGTTCCTGTCAAGGCAACAGCTACTCTTCCTGGGGTTTATTATGGATCCCCATTAGTTCCTGTCAAGGGAGAAGCTACTCTTACTGGGGTCCAGCAAAATGAAGGCAGTTCTATCATTTCTAAAACATTACAAAACATTCACAACAGATTTCACAACACATTGAATGTGTGCCCTCAGGCCCCTACTATACTACCACATATCTACAACCCAAAATCCATGTGTATGTGTGTGTATAGTGCATATGTTATTGTGTGTTTGTATGCATGTGTCTGTGCCTGTGTGTCTCTTCACAGTACCCCCTCTTCCATAAGGTGTATTTTTTATTAGCTAAAATAAAATCTAATTTCACTGCTTGCATCAGTTACTTGACATGGAATAGAGTTCCATGTAGTCAGGGCTCTATGTAGTAAAGTGGAATAGAGTTCCATGTAGTCAGGGCTCTATGTAGTACTCTGGAATAGAGTTCCATGTAGTCATGGCTCTATGTAGTACTGTGGAATAGAGTTCCATGTAGTCATGGCTCTATGTAGTACTGTGGAATAGAGTTCCTGTAACGGGTTTCGTCTTCATACGAAGGAGAGTCGGACCAAAATGCAGCGTGTGGTTTACGATCCATGTTTATTAATAATACGAAACACGAATCTCCAATACAATACTACAAAACAAAACGTAACGAACGTAACGAAAACCTAAACAGCCTATCTGGTGAAAAACACATAGACAGGAACAATCACCCACAAAACACACAGTGAAACCCAGGCTACCTAAATATGGTTCCCAATCAGAGACAATGACGAACACCTGCCTCTGACTGAGAACCATATCAGGCTGAACATAGAAATAGACAAACAAGACATGAAACATAGAATACCCACTCAGATCACACCCTGACCAATCAAAACATAGAAAATACAAAGTAAACTATGGTCAGGGCGTGACAGTACCCCCCCCCCCAAGGTGCGGACTCCGGCCGCAAAACCTGAACCTATAGGGGAGGGTCTGGGTGGGCATCTGTCCGCGGTGGCGGCTCTGGCGCTGGACGTGGACCCCACTCCATGACAGTTTTAATCCCCCTCCTAAACGTCCCTAAATAGGTTACCCACCACAATGATAACATGGGACAGAGGGACAGCTCGGGACAGAGGTAACTCGGGACAGATAGGTAGCTCAGCACTGAGAGGAAGCTCAGCACTGAGAGGAAGCTCAGCACTGAGAGGAAGCCCAGGCAGGTAGTAGAAACTACCAGAACCTGGCTGGCTGGCGGTTTCAGCAGATCCTGGTCGACTAGCAGATCTGGGAGAATCTGGTCGACTGGCGGATCTGGGAGAATCTGGTCGACTGGCGGATCTGGGAGAATCTGGTCGACTGGCGGATCTGGGAGAATCTGGTCGACTGGCGGATCTGGGAGAAACTGGTCGACTGGCGGATCTGGGAGAATCTGGTCGACTGGCAGATCTGGGAGAATCTGGACGACTGGCAGATCTGGAAGAGTCTGGTCGACTGGCAGATCTGGAAGAGTCTGGTCGACTGGCAGATCTGGAAGAGTCTGGACGACTGGCAGATCTGGAAGAGTCTGGTCGACTGGCAGATCTGGAAGAGTCTGGTCGACTGGCAGATCTGGAAGAGTCTGGTCGACTGGCAGATCTGGAAGAGTCTGGTCGACTGGCAGCTCTGTCTGCTCCATGCTGACTGGCTGCTCCATGCTGACTGGCAGCTCTGGCTGCTCCATGCTGACTGGCTGCTCCATGCTGACTGGCAGCTCTGGCTGCTCCATGCTGACTGGCTGCTCTGGCTGCTCCATGCTGACTGGCTGCTCTGGCTGCTCCATGCTGACTGGCTGCTCTGGCTGCTCCATGCTGACTGGCTGCTCCATGCTGACTGGCTGCTCCATGCTGACTGGCGGCCCTGGCTGCTCCATGCTGACTGGCGGCCCTGGCTGCTCCATGCTGACTGGCGGCCCTGGCTGCTCCATGCTGACTGGCGGCCCTGGCTGCTCCATGCTAACTGGCAGCTCTGGCGGCTCCTTGCAGACTGGCAGCTCTGGCGGCTCCTTGCAGACTGGCAGCTTTGGCGGCATCCTGCAGACAGGCAGCTCTGGCGGCTCCTTGCAGACTGGCAGCTCCATGCAGACTGGCAGCTCTATGCAGACTGGCAGCTCCATGCAGACTGGCAGCTCTATGCAGACTGGCAGCTCCTTGCAGACTGGCAGCTCCTTGCAGACTGGCAGCTCCTTGCAGACTGGCAGCTCCATGCAGACTGGCAGCTCTATGCAGACTGGCAGCTCTATGCAGACTGGCAGTTCTGAACAGGCGGGAGACTCCGGCAGCGCTGTAGAGATGGAAGGCTCTAACAGCGCTAAACAGGCGGGAGACTCCGACAGCGCTGGAAAGGAGGAAGGATCTGGCAGCGCTGGACAGGCGAGGCGCACTGTAGGCCTGATGCGTGGTGCTGGCACTGGTGGTACTGGGCCGAGGACACGCACAGGAAGCCTGGTGCGGGGAGCTGCTACCGGAGGGCTGGGGTGTGGAGGTGGTACTGGAAAAACCGGACCGTGCAGGCGCACTGGAGCTCTTGAGCACCGAGCCTGCCCAACCTTACCTGGTTGAATGCTCACGGTCGCCCTGCCAGTGCGGCGAGGTGGAATAGCCCGCACTGGGCTATGCAGGCGAACCGGAGACACCGAGCGCAAGGCTGGTGCCATGTAAGCCGGCCCAAGGAGACGCACTGGGGACCAGCTCCGTAGAGCCGGCTTCATGGCATTAGGCTCGACGCTCAATCTAGCCCGGCCGACACGCGGAGCTGGAATATACCGCACCGGGCTATGCACCCGCACTGGAGACACCGTGCGCACCACTGCATAACACGGTGCCTGTCCGGTCTCTCTAGCCCCCCGGTAAGCACAGGGAGTCTGCTCAGGTCTCCTACCTGGCATAGCCATACTCCCTGTTAGCCCCCCCCCAAGAAATTTTTGGGGCTGCCTCTCAGGCTTCCATCCGCTACGTCGTGCTGCCTCCTCGTATCTGCGCCTCTCAGCTTTCGCCGCCTCCAGTTCTTCTTTGGGGCGGCGATATTCTCCTGGCTGAGCCCAGGGTCCTCTTCCTTCTAATTCGTCCTCCCATGTCCATACCTCCTCTTTGGGCTGCTCCTGTTGTTTCTTCTCCCGCTGCACCTTAGTGCGGCTACACTCCCCTGGTTTAGCCCAGGGTCCTCTCCCGTCGAGGATTTCCTCCCATGTCCAGAAATCCTTATTGCGCTTCTCCTCGCGCTGCTCCTGCCTGTTGACACGCTGCTTGGTCCGTTGGTGGTGGGTGATTCTGTAACGGGTTTCGTCTTCATACGAAGGAGAGTCGGACCAAAATGCAGCGTGTGGTTTACGATCCATGTTTATTAATAATACGAAACACGAATCTCCAATACAATACTACAAAACAAAACGTAACGAACGTAACGAAAACCTAAACAGCCTATCTGGTGAAAAACACATAGACAGGAACAATCACCCACAAAACACACAGTGAAACCCAGGCTACCTAAATATGGTTCCCAATCAGAGACAATGACGAACACCTGCCTCTGACTGAGAACCATATCAGGCTGAACATAGAAATAGACAAACAAGACATGAAACATAGAATACCCACTCAGATCACACCCTGACCAATCAAAACATAGAAAATACAAAGTAAACTATGGTCAGGGCGTGACAGTTCCATGTAGTCAGGGCTCTATGTGGTACTCTGGAATAGAGTTCCATGTAGTCATGGCTCTATGTAGTACTGTGGAATAGAGTTCCATGTAGTCATGGCTCTATGTAGTACTCTGGAATAGAGTTCCATGTAGTCATGGCTCTATGTAGTAATGTGGAATATAGTTCCATGTAGTCAGGGCTCTATGTAGTACTGTGGAATAGAGTTCCATGTAGTCATGGCTCTATGTAGTACTCTGGAATAGAGTTCCATGTAGTCATGGCTCTATGTAGTAATGTGGAATATAGTTCCATGTAGTCATGGCTCTATGTAGTACTGTGGAATAGAGTTCCATGTAGTCAGGGCTCTATGTAGTACTCTGGAATAGAGTTCCATGTAGTCAGGGCTCTATGTAGTACTGTGGAATAGAGTTCCATGTAGTCAGGGCTCTATGTAGTACTCTGGAATAGAGTTCCATGTAGTCATGGCTCTATGTAGTACTGTGGAATAGAGTTCCATGTAGTCATGGCTCTATGTAGTACTCTGGAATAGAGTTCCATGTAGTCATGGCTCTATGTAGTAATGTGGAATATAGTTCCATGTAGTCAGGGCTCTATGTAGTACTGTGGAATAGAGTTCCATGTAGTCATGGCTCTATGTAGTACTCTGGAATAGAGTTCCATGTAGTCATGGCTCTATGTAGTAATGTGGAATATAGTTCCATGTAGTCATGGCTCTATGTAGTACTGTGGAATAGAGTTCCATGTAGTCAGGGCTCTATGTAGTACTCTGGAATAGAGTTCCATGTAGTCAGGGCTCTATGTAGTACTGTGGAATAGAGTTCCATGTAGTCATGGCTCTATGTAGTACTCTGGAATAGAGTTCCATGTAGTCATGGCTCTATGTAGTAATGTGGAATATAGTTCCATGTAGTCAGGGCTCTATGTAGTACTCTGGAATAGAGTTCCATGTAGTCAGGGCTCTATGTAGTACTGTGGAATATAGTTCCATGTAGTCAGGGCTCTATGTAGTACTCTGGAATAGAGTTCCATGTAGTCATGGCTCTATGTAGTACTGTGGAATAGAGTTCCATGTAGTCATGGCTCTATGTAGTACTCTGGAATAGAGTTCCATGTAGTCATGGCTCTATGTAGTAATGTGGAATATAGTTCCATGTAGTCAGGGCTCTATGTAGTACTGTGGAATAGAGTTCCATGTAGTCATGGCTCTATGTAGTACTCTGGAATAGAGTTCCATGTAGTCATGGTTCTATGTAGTAATGTGGAATATAGTTCCATGTAGTCATGGCTCTATGTAGTACTGTGGAATAGAGTTCCATGTAGTCAGGGCTCTATGTAGTACTCTGGAATAGAGTTCCATGTAGTCAGGGCTCTATGTAGTACTGTGGAATAGAGTTCCATGTAGTCAGGGCTCTATGTAGTACTCTGGAATAGAGTTCCATGTAGTCATGGCTCTATGTAGTACTGTGCCTATGCCATAGTCTGTTCTGGACTTGGGGACTGTGAAGAGACCTCTGGTGGCATGTCTTGTGGGGTGTCTGAGCTGTGTGCCAGTAGATTAAACAGACAGCTAGGTGCATTCAACATGAAGTTAATCTCTCCTCCACTTCGAGTCAGGAGAGCTTTACATGCGTATTATTCATGTTAGCTCTCTGTATAGATCCAAGTGCCAGCCGTGCTGCCCTGTTCTGAGCCAATTGCAATTTTCCTAAATCCCTCTTTGTGGCACCTGACCACACGACTGAACAGTAGTCCAGGTGCGATAAAACCAGGGCCTGTTGGACCTGCCTTGTTGATAGTGTTGTTAAGAAGGCAGAGTAGCGCTTTATTATTGACAGACTTCTCCCCATCTTAGCAAAAATTTGATTTGTTGTATCAATATGTTTTGACCATGACAGTTTTACAGTCCAGGGTTACTCCAAGCAGTTTAGTCTCCTCAACTTGCTTAATTTCCCCATGATTCATTACAAGATTTAGTTGAGGTTAAGGGTTTAGTGAATGATTTGTCCCAAATACAATGCTTTTAGTTTTTTAAATATTTAGGACTGACTTATTCCTTGCTACCCATTCGGAAACTAACTGCAGCTCTTTGTTAAGAGTTCCAGTCTTTTCAGTCGCTGTAGTAGCTGAGGTGTATAGTAGACACACTGGCTTTACTCAAAGACAGAGGCATGTCATTAGTAAAGATTTTAAAAAGTAAAGGGCCTAGACAGCTGCCCTGGGGAATTCCTGATTTTATTGGAGAGGCTTCCGTTAAAGAACACCCTCTGTGTTCTATTAGACTGGTAACTCTTTATCCACAATGTAGCATGGGAAATCCATAACACATACGTTTTTCCATCAGCAGACTATGATCGATAATGTCAAAAGTTGCACTGAAGTCTAACAAAACAGCCTCCACAATCTTTTTTATCATCAATTTCTCAGTAATTTGTGTAAGTGCTGCGCTTGATGAAAGTCCTTCTCTATAAGTCTACTGAAAGTCAGTTGTTAATTTGTTTACTGTAAAATAGCATTTGTATATACATTATCCTTTATTTACTTTATTATCAATTCAATCTATAATGTGTCAAACAATACCTGTTTCTTTTGATGGACGTGTGACATATTCATTTAGTATGCATGAATCGTTTAGTGTATGTGTACGATGCTGAAATTCATTCTGAATGTAGGAATTTTAGGGATCACATTTCCTCCATGACTACATGTCGTCCTCAAAAGAAACACCACATTCATCCAGCTGAATGTGAAAGCTAATTGCTGTACATTTTTTTTTTTATGGGCCAAGGTTTTCTCAACATATATTGTGCCTAACAAGCCAAATGTCTGCTACAACTTTAGATGAACTTGTAAGTCATTCTAAAAACCAGAAGTGTCAGACAGGGTAACAACCCCACAGCATCTGAAGTGGTGTGTCTGTACTGTATGTCAATGACAATCTTTTCTTTCACAGCACCGCTGTCATTATTACAATCTAAATGCAAATGATTGTAACGCCTTGGGGCTTTCCCCACTGAGCCAGTGGTTTATGTTAATGTGTCTCTGGTGATATTGTTTTTTCCATCAGGACTGTGACACAAAAAAATACTTGGTGTTGAGCAGAATCAACAACCTCTGCATCATTTAGATAGTTGCTTTGTGAGAAGGTGTTAAAGTCCACAGTCTTATCCCGAAGCCACTCCTGCGTTCTTTTGGGCTGTGTGCTTAGGGTCGGTGTCCTGTTGGAAAGTGAACCTTTGCCGCAGTCTGCCCTGAGCGTTCTGGAGCTGGTTTTCATCAAGGATCTCTCTGTACTTTGCTCCGTTCATCTTTCCCTCGATCCTGACTAGCCTCCCAGTCCCAGCTGCTGAAAAACATCCCTACAGCATGATGCCACCACCACCATGCTTCACCGTAGGGATGGTTCCAGGCATTCAGGCCAAAGTGTTCAATCTTGGTTTCATCAGCCTGAGAGTCTTGTTTCGCATGGTCTGAAAGTCTGTAGGTGCCTTTTGGCAAACTCCAAGCAGGCTGTCATGTGCCTTTTACTGATGAGTGGCTTCCGTCTGGCCACTCTACCCTAAAGGCCTGATCGGTGGAGAGCTGCAGAGATGGTTGTTCTTCTGAAAGTTTCACAGAGGAACTCTGGAGCTCTGTGAGAGTGACCTTCGGGTTCTTGGTCACCTCC
Source organism: Oncorhynchus clarkii lewisi (assembly GCF_045791955.1). Classification (NCBI taxonomy): domain Eukaryota; kingdom Metazoa; phylum Chordata; class Actinopteri; order Salmoniformes; family Salmonidae; genus Oncorhynchus; species Oncorhynchus clarkii. The sequence continues at coordinate 238,821 of NW_027257956.1, forward strand.
ACTTCCCGGACAATTTCTTCGGCCTCATGGCTTGGTTTTTGCTCTGACATGCTCTGTCAACTGTGGGACCTTATATAGACAGGTGTGTGCCTTTCCAAATCAAGTTGTAGAAACATCTCAAGGATGATCGATGGGAACAAGATGCACCTGATCTCCATTTCCAGTCTCAAAGAAAAAGGGTCTGAATACTTATAATAAATAATAAATAAGTATAAAGTAAATAAATAATAAATAAGGTATTTCAGGTTTTAAAAAATATATAAATTTGCTAAAATTTTTGCAAACCTGTTTTTGCTTTGTCATTATGTATGTATGTATTGTGTGTAGATTGATGAGGATCATTTTTATTTAATCCATTTTAGAACGAGGCTGTAACGTAACAAAATGTGGAAAAAGGTCAAGGGGTCTGAATACTTTCCGAATGCGCTGTATGTACCAGATGAAAGGTACCAGCGGCCTGGCATTAGACCCAAGAGAGAACAGGAGCCATGTCCCAGGGAGACACGGTGCCGGGTCCTGCTGTAGATAGAAACAGAAAAGTCCCAGTCTTTTTGGCTAAAACACGGGAGTAAATCGTCAGTGCAAACTCGCCACTAGTCAGTTGGTTGTATTTGTTAATTTCTTATTGCAGAGATGATGTGTGGTAGCTCTTTGTTGGGCCTGAGACTGTTATTACAACTCTGATGTGAATATTCCCATACTGCTCTGCAGAAGGGGCTCATTTTATCAATGTAATGTGTTGATGGATGTAAAGCAGTTTATGGTCTTTGAGGTGGGAGACAGTCTGGGGAAATCACTGCCTTAATGTCATTACATTCCCTGCTTGGTGATCTTTTTGTTTTGTCAACGATGTGAATGTCAAAATGACTTTTCTCCCCATGGGATTTTATATGTAAATGACTGTGACTTTTACACAGCCTCTTGTCTGACCTCTGAGCTCACTTCTTATAATTTTTACTTCATTCATCTCGACAACCCAGAAGTAAAAACTCACGTCATTTGTTCAGATGCCATTTGTGTCACGTAGTCGACCCAGGAGAGATTAGAACGTCATTGGTCTGACAGACATTTGAGTGGTTAAACATGATGAAGAACTTCTCTGATCAGATGAATGTTAGATGTCCAGGTGGATATCTACACGCCAGATACACAACCCTGTTCAGAATCTCTGCCTTTCCTCTTGATAATACAACAGAGCATGAACTGACTCTATCACCCTGTTCTCTCTCTTCTCCCCCAAACCCCTGTTCTCTCGCTCCCCTAAACCCCTGTTCTCTCTCTCTCTCTCTCTCTCCCCCAAAACACTGTTCTCTCTCTCCCCTAAACCCCTGTTCTCTCTCTCTCTCCCCCAAAACACTGTTCTCTCTCTTCTCCCCCAAACCCTGTTCTTTCTCTCTCCCCTAAACCCCTGTTCTCTCTCTCTCTCCCCCAAAACCCTGTTCTCTCTCTCCCCTAAACCCCTGTTCTCTCTCTTTCTCCCCCAAAACCATGTTCTCTCTCTTCTCCCCCAAACCCCTGTTCTCTCTCTCTCTCCCCTAAACCCCTGTTCTCTCTCTCTCTCTCTCTCTCTCCCCCAAAACACTGTTCTCTCTCTTCTCCCCCAAAACCCTGTTCTATCTCTCTCCCCCAACCCCCTGTTCTCTCTCTTCCCCCCCAAACCCCTGTTCCCGCTCTTCTCTCCCAAACCACTGTTCTCTCTCTTCTCCCCATCCCCTTAACCATCCCCCCAAACCTCCATTCTTCTCTCTTCCATCCCTAACCCCCAAATAACCCTCTCTACCCTCTTCTCCCCCCCAGTCCCAGCCCCAGTGCGCTCTCTCCACGTCCAGGGTGGTAAGCGTACTGACCGTCTCTCCATCAGCTGGCTGCCTGGGGCAGGGGAGTGGAGTGGGTACCAAGTGGTCCTGTACGGTGGCCTGGAGGGCTCAACCACTACCCTGGCCGCCCAGGAGCTGGGCATGGAGCAGAGAGAACACCTGTTCCAGGGACTGGTACCTGGCCGTGTGTACCGGGCTGAGGTGGTCACACACAGTGGAGAGCTGACTAATTCTGTGTCTGCGAAGGGAAGGACGGGTCAGTACACAACCCTCTCTCTCTCTCTGTCTCTGTCTGAAAGTCATATTCATTTACAATGATCCAATGATGCCAGGGATGATAATTGTTATAAAATGCATCCATTCTACCTAACAACTATATTGACTAGTACTACCTTAGTTAGAGAATACTCTGCACTCTGGGTCCATGTATCCATTCTACCTAACAACTATATTGACTAGTACTACCTTAGTTAGAGAATACTCTGCACTCTGGGTCCATGTATCCATTCTACCTAACAACTATATTGACTAGTACTACCTTAGTTAGAGAATACTCTGCACTCTGGGTCCATGTATCCATTCTACTTAACAACTATATTGACTAGTACTTCCTTAGTTAGAGAATACTCTGCACTCTGGGTCCATGTATCCATTCTACTTAACAACTATATTGACTAGTACTACCTTAGTTAGAGAATACTCTGCACTCTGGGTCCATGTATCCAGAGTTCAAATGACAGAGAAAATTAACACACAGAATTAAACTAAATATTAAATATATACGTTAAACTTATTCAAAATATTGTTGCTTGCAGTAAAGCCTCTATCTGTCTGTGTTTTGTGCTACTTGCAGTAAAGCCTGTTTCTGTCTGTGTTTTGTGCTACTTGCAGTAAAGCCTGTTTCTGTCTGTGTTTTGTGTTGCTTGCAGTAAAGCCTGTTTCTGTCTGTGTTTTGTGCTACTTGCAGTAAAGCCTGTATCTGTCTGTGTTTTGTGTTGCTTGCAGTAAAGCCTGTATCTGTCTGTGTTTTGTGTTGCTTGCAGTAAAGCCTGTTTCTGTCTGTGTTTTGTGCTACTTGCAGTAAAGCCTGTTTCTGTCTGTGTTTTCCCCTCAGCCCCAGAGCCTCCCTCCATGGTATCCTTCAGGGACATCAGTGGTAACAGCTCTGTAGAACTGACCTGGGATGGTCCCGCCTCTGGTGACTACGACACCTTTGACCTCCAATGGGCTCCCAGAGATTCCCTGTCAATCACAGCGCCTCAGCCAACCAGCCGCATCCTGGATGGGATGTTCCCGGGACGACTGTACAACTTCACCATCCGCACTGTCAGTGGGGGAGGAGCCAAGGGCGGGCCTATCGCCAACAGCCAGCCAATCCAGAGGAGCCTCAGAACAAGTAGGTGGAGCCTATGAGAGAGGGATATTTGATTGACTGTTGGGGTTTAAACTGTGTTATTCATGGTTAGAGTTATAGTATTTATTGGACTGGTAGAATTCCATGAAAACAATTCAAACCTGATTGGTGGGAAGTACTTCCAACATCAGCCACTAGAGGGAAGCACACAACTGATCAAGGGAAAGAGACCTGTGCACTCAAGTGAAATTGACTGTGAGAAGGTAAATTAAAGTGTGTGTGTGTGGGCAGGGTAGTGGTGGGGTGGGGGGGATTTCGGGCATCTGACTGAGTTGTTTGAAGTTCTTATTTAAATCCCACATTGAGCTTGGCTCTCTGGGGAAGAGATGGTTTGGAGCAGGATGAGGCCAAACAGAATATAGAATCAAGGCCCGGAACTGAGAGAGATTCTAAAAGGGCTTCTGGGTTCTGCATCCTGTCCTACTTTACACACACACACACACACACACATACACACACACAAACACCGCCACACACACACACACACACACACACACCGCCACACACACACACACACACACACACACATCTAGATAATGAAAGGTATTGGTTGATGAAGAGGTTCAACAGGACATCTAGATAATAAAAGGTATTGGTTGATGAAGAGGTTCAACAGGATATCTAGATAATAAAAGGTATTGGTTGATGAAGAGGTTCAACAGGACATCTAGATAATGAAAGGTATTGGTTGATGAAGAGGTTCAACAGGACATCTAGATAATGAAAGGTATTGGTTGATGAAGAGGTTCAACAGGACATCTAGATAATGAAAGGTATTGGTTGATGAAGAGGTTCAACAGGACATCTAGATAATGAAAGGTATTGGTTGATGAAGAGGTTCAACAGGACATCTAGATAATAAAAGGTATTGGTTGATGAAGAGGTTCAACAGGACATCTAGATAATAAAAGGTATTGGTTGATGAAGAGGTTCAACAGGACATCTAGATAATGAAAGGTGTTGGTTGATGAAGAGGTTCAACAGGACATCTAGATAATGAAAGGTATTGGTTGATGAAGAGGTTCAACAGGACATCTAGATAATGAAAGGTATTGGTTGATGAAGAGGTTCAACAGGACATCTAGATAATGAAAGGTATTGGTTGATGAAGAGGTTCAACAGGACATCTAGATAATGAAAGGTATTGGTTGATGAAGAGGTTCAACAGGACATCTAGATAATGAAAGGTATTGGTTGATGAAGAGGTTCAACAGGACATCTAGATAATGAAAGGTATTGGTTGATGAAGAGGTTCAACAGGACATCTAGATAATGAAAGGTATTGGTTGATGAAGAGGTTCAACAGGACATCTAGATAATGAATGGTTTCATCGTCAACCGTCCTCTCAGTGACAGTGCTGCTCTTAATAACCTAAGCTTTGCTCAATAAATCATACATTCAAACACACACACATAGATGTACACACACACACACACACATATATATAGATGAACACACACACACACACACACACACACACACATACATGGATGTACACACACACATTGATGGAGGACCTGCCTCTGCCTGGCTCGTAGTGTAACTTAAAGTTGCAAATGAGTTCTTCTCTATATTCTCATAAATTCTTATGTCCCAAATTGCACCCTAAACATTATTTTGGTGCACTAGTTTTACCACTGCCCATAAGAGAGTCAGGTCAAAAGTAGTGCACTTCGTAGGGAATAGGGTCCCATTTGGGGAACATCGTTTTTCCCCCTCTGGTCTGGGATATGAATCTTCCTTCAGCGTCTGGCTCATGACAACCCTTAGACTCTTATCACTTTCCATTTCAATATAAAGGGCATAACTGCTTAATGGTATGGCAAATATTACCCTGCCCCCGGCTTTTCAAACATCGGACCATTTCTTTCCATTTTCACCTAAAATGACATACCCAAATCTAAGTTTAGATTTGTCATAACCGTCTTTATGTGGGTATAAGTTAGTCTAGGACATCGCCATTTTTCTTTACACTGTGCACACCTGGCTGAAGAGAAAAAGGAGGGTGGTGAGAATGTGTCATACTTCCTGTGCAGGAGACGGTAGTAATGGCTGTGACAGTCATGGCATTTTGGGTGACAGGAACTGATCAGCCAAATGACTGCAGTCACAGTAAAAAAAATGTTAGAATAGCAAAAATAAATATATACAGTACTGCTCAGACATTAAGACACACCTACTCATTCCAGGGCTTACAGTACTGCTCAGACGTTAGGACACACCTACTCATTCCAGGGCTTACAGTACTGCTCAGACGTTAGGACACACCTACTCATTCCAGGGCTTACAGTACTGCTCAGACGTTAGGACACACCTACTCATTCCAGGGCTTACAGTACTGCTCAGACGTTAGGACACACCTACTCATTCCAGGGCTTACAGTACTGCTCAGGCGTTAGGACACACCTACTCATTCCAGGGCTTACAGTACTGCTCAGACGTTAGGACACACCTACTCATTCCAGGGCTTACAGTACTGCTCAGACGTTAGGACACACCTACTCATTCCAGGGCTTACAGTACTGCTCAGACGTTAGGACACACCTACTCATTCCAGGGTTTACAGTACTGCTCAGACGTTAGGACACACCTACTCATTCCAGGGTTTACAGTACTGCTCAGACGTTAGGACACACCTACTCATTCCAGGGCTTACAGTACTGCTCAGACGTTAGGACACACCTACTCATTCCAGGGTTTACAGTACTGCTCAGACGTTAGGACACACCTACTCATTCCAGGGTTTACAGTACTGCTCAGACGTTAGGACACACCTACTCATTCCAGGGCTTACAGTACTGCTCAGACGTTAGGACACACCTACTCATTCCAGGGTTTACAGTACTGCTCAGACGTTAGGACACACCTACTCATTCCAGGGTTTACAGTACTGCTCAGACGTTAGGACACACCTACTCATTCAAGGGCTTACAGTACTGCTCAGACGTTAGGACACACCTACTCATTCCAGGGCTTACAGTACTGCTCAGACGTTAGGACACACCTACTCATTCCAGGGCTTACAGTACTGCTCAGACGTTAGGACACACCTACTCATTCCAGGGCTTACAGTACTGCTCAGACGTTAGGACACACCTACTCATTCCAGGGTTTACAGTACTGCTCAGACGTTAGGACACACCTACTCATTCCAGGGTTTACAGTACTGCTCAGACGTTAGGACACACCTACTCATTCCAGGGCTTACAGTACTGCTCAGACGTTAGGACACACCTACTCATTCCAGGGTTTACAGTACTGCTCAGACGTTAGGACACACCTACTCATTCCAGGGTTTACAGTACTGCTCAGACGTTAGGACACACCTACTCATTCCAGGGCTTACAGTACTGCTCAGACGTTAGGACACACCTACTCATTCCAGGGTTTACAGTACTGCTCAGACGTTAGGACACACCTACTCATTCCAGGGTTTACAGTACTGCTCAGACGTTAGGACACACCTACTCATTCAAGGGCTTACAGTACTGCTCAGACGTTAGGACACACCTACTCATTCCAGGGCTTACAGTACTGCTCAGACGTTAGGACACACCTACTCATTCCAGGGCTTACAGTACTGCTCAGACGTTAGGACACACCTACTCATTCCAGGGCTTACAGTACTGCTCAGACGTTAGGACACACCTACTCATTCCAGGGTTTACAGTACTGCTCAGACGTTAGGACACACCTACTCATTCCAGGGTTTACAGTACTGCTCAGACGTTAGGACACACCTACTCATTCCAGGGCTTACAGTACTGCTCAGACGTTAGGACACACCTACTCATTCCAGGGTTTACAGTACTGCTCAGACGTTAGGACACACCTACTCATTCCAGGGTTTACAGTACTGCTCAGACGTTAGGACACACCTACTCATTCCAGGGCTTACAGTACTGCTCAGACGTTAGGACACACCTACTCATTCAAGGGCTTACAGTACTGCTCAGACGTTAGGACACACCTACTCATTCCAGGGCTTACAGTACTGCTCAGACGTTAGGACACACCTACTCATTCCAGGGCTTACAGTACTGCTCAGACGTTAGGACACACCTACTCATTCCAGGGTTTACAGTACTGCTCAGACGTTAGGACACACCTACTCATTCCAGGGTTTACAGTACTGCTCAGACGTTAGGACACACCTACTCATTCCAGGGTTTACAGTACTGCTCAGACGTTAGGACACACCTACTCATTCCAGGGTTTTTCCTACATTGTAGAATAGCAGTGAAGACATCAAAACTATGAAATAACACATATGGAATCATGTAGTAACCAAAATAGTGTTAAACAAATAGAAATATATTTGAGATGTTAGATTCTTCCAAGTAGCCACCCTTTTCCTTGACGACAGCTTTTAGGAAAACATGTTCTTCTCTCCTCCTCTCCTGTCTGCATGTGCTGCCATGGAAATAGACTGGACAGGAGGTGCATCAAGTCAATTATGGCATGATGGCTGGATTGGCAGCTATTGCGATTGTACCCACAGGAGCAAAGCAGGAAGTATAATATGTGATGTGATTTGTTGATTCAACTCAACGGACGTTACAAAAATACCTTCTATTGCACGAAAACATTCTACAATGTATTGCATCACAATTACCAGGCAGCCATTGTGAGTTTACCAGTCAAGTTGTCAGGGTGAGAGGTTCCAAGCCTGTTCTATTCATTCTATTGACCAGTCATATTACCAGGCAGCCATTGTGAGTTTACCAGTCAAGTTGTCAGGGTGAGAGGTTCCAAGCCTGTTCTATTCATTCTATTGACCAGTCATATTACCAGGCAGCCATTGTGAGTTTACCAGTCAAGTTGTCAGGGTGAGAGGTTCCAAGCCTGTTCTATTCATTCTATTGACCAGTCATATTACCAGGCAGCCATTGTGAGTTTACCAGTCAAGTTGTCAGGGTGAGAGGTTCCAAGCCTGTTCTATTCATTCTATTGACCAGTCATATTACCAGGCAGCCATTGTGAGTTTACCAGTCAAGTTGTCAGGGTGAGAGGTTCCAAGCCTGTTCTATTCATTCTATTGACCAGTCATATTACCAGGCAGCCATTGTGAGTTTACCAGTCAAGTTGTCAGGGTGAGAGGTTCCAAGCCTGTTCTATTCATTCTATTGACCAGTCATATTACCAGGCAGCCATTGTGAGTTTACCAGTCAAGTTGTCAGGGTGAGAGGTTCCAAGCCTGTTCTATTCATTCTATTGACCAGTCATATTACCAGGCAGCCATTGTGAGTTTACCAGTCAAGTTGTCAGGGTGAGAGGTTCCAAGCCTGTTCTATTCATTCTATTGACCAGTCATATTACCAGGCAGCCATTGTGAGTTTACCAGTCAAGTTGTCAGGGTGAGAGGTTCCAAGCCTGTTCTATTCATTCTATTGACCAGTCATATTACCAGGCAGCCATTGTGAGTTTACCAGTCAAGTTGTCAGGGTGAGAGGTTCCAAGCCTGTTCTATTCATTCTATTGACCAGTCATATTACCAGGCAGCCATTGTGAGTTTACCAGTCAAGTTGTCAGGGTGAGAGGTTCCAAGCCTGTTCTATTCATTCTATTGACCAGTCATATTACCAGGCAGCCATTGTGAGTTTACCAGTCAAGTTGTCAGGGTGAGAGGTTCCAAGCCTGTTCTATTCATTCTATTGACCAGTCATATTACCAGGCAGCCATTGTGAGTTTACCAGTCAAGTTGTCAGGGTGAGAGGTTCCAAGCCTGTTCTATTCATTCTATTGACCAGTCATATTACCAGGCAGCCATTGTGAGTTTACCAGTCAAGTTGTCAGGGTGAGAGGTTCCAAGCCTGTTCTATTCATTCTATTGACCAGTCATATTACCAGGCAGCCATTGTGAGTTTACCAGTCAAGTTGTCAGGGTGAGAGGTTCCAAGCCTGTTCTATTCATTCTATTGACCAGTCATATTACCAGGCAGCCATTGTGAGTTTACCAGTCAAGTTGTCAGGGTGAGAGGTTCCAAGCCTGTTCTATTCATTCTATTGACCAGTCATATTACCAGGCAGCCATTGTGAGTTTACCAGTCAAGTTGTCAGGGTGAGAGGTTCCAAGCCTGTTCTATTCATTCTATTGACCAGTCATATTACCAGGCAGCCATTGTGAGTTTACCAGTCAAGTTGTCAGGGTGAGAGGTTCCAAGCCTGTTCTATTCATTCTATTGACCAGTCATATTACCAGGCAGCCATTGTGAGTTTACCAGTCAAGTTGTCAGGGTGAGAGGTTCCAAGCCTGTTCTATTCATTCTATTGACCAGTCATATTACCAGGCAGCCATTGTGAGTTTACCAGTCAAGTTGTCAGGGTGAGAGGTTCCAAGCCTGTTCTATTCATTCTATTGACCAGTCATATTACCAGGCAGCCATTGTGAGTTTACCAGTCAAGTTGTCAGGGTGAGAGGTTCCAAGCCTGTTCTATTCATTCTATTGACCAGTCATATTACCAGGCAGCCATTGTGAGTTTACCAGTCAAGTTGTCAGGGTGAGAGGTTCCAAGCCTGTTCTATTCATTCTATTGACCAGTCATATTACCAGGCAGCCATTGTGAGTTTACCAGTCAAGTTGTCAGGGTGAGAGGTTCCAAGCCTGTTCTATTCATTCTATTGACCAGTCATATTACCAGGCAGCCATTGTGAGTTTACCAGTCAAGTTGTCAGGGTGAGAGGTTCCAAGCCTGTTCTATTCATTCTATTGACCAGTCATATTACCAGGCAGCCATTGTGAGTTTACCAGTCAAGTTGTCAGGGTGAGAGGTTCCAAGCCTGTTCTATTCATTCTATTGACCAGTCATATTACCAGGCAGCCATTGTGAGTTTACCAGTCAAGTTGTCAGGGTGAGAGGTTCCAAGCCTGTTCTATTCATTCTATTGACCAGTCATATTACCAGGCAGCCATTGTGAGTTTACCAGTCAAGTTGTCAGGGTGAGAGGTTCCAAGCCTGTTCTATTCATTCTATTGACCAGTCATATTACCAGGCAGCCATTGTGAGTTTACCAGTCAAGTTGTCAGGGTGAGAGGTTCCAAGCCTGTTCTATTCATTCTATTGACCAGTCATATTACCAGGCAGCCATTGTGAGTTTACCAGTCAAGTTGTCAGGGTGAGAGGTTCCAAGCCTGTTCTATTCATTCTATTGACCAGTCATATTACCAGGCAGCCATTGTGAGTTTACCAGTCAAGTTGTCAGGGTGAGAGGTTCCAAGCCTGTTCTATTCATTCTATTGACCAGTCATATTACCAGGCAGCCATTGTGAGTTTACCAGTCAAGTTGTCAGGGTGAGAGGTTCCAAGCCTGTTCTATTCATTCTATTGACCAGTCATATTACCAGGCAGCCATTGTGAGTTTACCAGTCAAGTTGTCAGGGTGAGAGGTTCCAAGCCTGTTCTATTCATTCTATTGACCAGTCATATTACCAGGGTTACAGGTTCTATTCATTCTATTTACCAGGGTTACAGGTTCTATTCATTCTATTTACCAGTCATATTACCAGGGTTACAGGTTCTATTCATTCTATTGACCAGGGTTACAGGTTCTATTCATTCTATTGACCAGTCATATTACCAGGGTTACAGGTTCTATTCATTCTATTTACCAGGGTTACAGGTTCTATTCATTCTGTTTACCAGTCATATTACCAGGGTTACAGGTTCTATTCATTCTATTTACCAGGGTTACAGGTTCTATTCATTATATTTACCAGTCATATTACCAGGGTTAGAGGTTCTATTCATTCTATTTACCAGTCATATTACCAGGGTTAGAGGTTCTATTCATTCTATTTACCAGTCATATTACCAGGGTTAGAGGTTCTATTCATTCTATTTACCAGTCATATTACCAGGGTTAGAGGTTCTATTCATTCTATTTACCAGTCATATTACCAGGGTTACAGGTTCTATTCATTCTATTTACCAGTCATATTACCAGGGTTAGAGGTTCTATTCATTATATTTACCAGTCATATTACCAGGGTTAGAGGTTCTATTCATTCTATTTACCAGTCATATTACCAGGGTTAGAGGTTCTATTCATTCTATTTACCAGTCATATTACCAGGGTTAGAGGTTCTATTCATTCTATTTACCAGTCATATTACCAGGGTTAGAGGTTCTATTCATTCTATTTACCAGTCATATTACCAGGGTTAGAAGTTCTATTCATTCTATTTACCAGTCATATTACCAGGGTTAGAGGTTCTATTCATTCTATTTACCAGTCATATTACCAGGGTTAGAGGTTCTATTCATTCTATTTACCAGTCATATTACCAGGGTTAGAAGTTCTATTCATTCTATTTACCAGTCATATTACCAGGGTTAGTGGTTCTATTCATTCTATTTACCAGTCATATTACCAGGGTTACAGGTTCTATTCATTCTATTTACCAGGGTTAGAGGTTCTATTCATTCTATTTACCAGTCATATTACCAGGGTTAGAGGTTCTATTCATTATATTTACCAGAGTTAGAGGTTCTATTCATTCTGTTTACCAGTCATATTACCAGGGTTAGAGGTTCTATTCATTCTATTTACCAGGGTTACAGGTTCTATTCATTCTATTTACCAGGGTTACAGGTTCTATTCATTCTATTTACCAGTCATATTACCAGGGTTAGAGGTTCTATTAATTCTATTTACCAGTCATTTTACCAGGGTTAGAGGTTCTATTCATTCTATTTACCAGGGTTAGAGGTTCTATTAATTCGATTTACCAGGGTTAGAGGTTCTATTCATTCTATTTACCAGTCATATTACCAGGGTTAGAGGTTCTATTCATTCTATTTACCAGTCATATTACCAGGGTTACAGGTTCTATTCATTCTATTTACCAGGGTTAGAGGTTCTATTAATTCTATTTACCAGTCATATTACCAGGGTTAGAGGTTCTATTCATTCTATTTACCAGTCATATTACCAGGGTTGGAGGTTCTATTCATTCTATTTACCAGTCATATTACCAGGGTTACAAGTTCTATTCATTCTATTTACCAGTCATATTACCGGGGTTAGAGGTTCTATTCATTCTATTTACCAGGGTTAGAGGTTCTATTCATTCTATTTACCAGTCATATTACCAGGGTTAGAGGTTCTATTCATTATATTTACCAGTCATATTACCAGGGTTAGAGGTTCTATTCATTCTATTTACCAGTCATATTACCAGGGTTAGAGGTTCTATTCATTCTATTTACCAGTCATATTGCCAGGGTTAGAGGTTCTATTCATTCTATTTACCAGTCATATTACCAGGGTTAGAGGTTCTATTCATTCTATTTACCAGGGTTACAGGTTCTATTCATTCTATTTACCAGTCATATTACCAGGGTTAGTGGTTCTATTCATTCTATTTACCAGTCATATTACCAGGGTTAGAGGTTCTATTCATTCTATTTACCAGGGTTAGAGGTTCTATTCATTCTTTTTACCAGGGTTAGAGGTTCTATTCATTCTATTTACCAGGGTTAGAGGTTCTATTCATTCTATTTACCAGGGTTAGAGGTTCTATTCATTCTATTTACCAGTCATATTACCAGGGTTACAGGTTCTATTCATTCTATTTACCAGTCATTCTGGTAAACAACCAAGGCCCCTTGACCACTACAGCCCAATCTACTAACTTCTACATCAGTTTGACCTGGTCCAAGATAACATGGCATGGTGCTGAGTCTTAAAACCAGTCGACTCAAAACGTGTTTCCATAAGAATGAGTCCACAGAGAGCAAGTGGATTTACAACAAATATTTTGAGTGAATATGTAAATGCCTTTATAGTGCTATCATCAATATGAAGCTTCAGACTAGTTGAGGTCCCTCTAAGGTAGATACAGAAGCTAGTGTCAGTGTGTATATCTCTTTGGAACCGTGTGTCACGCAGACCACACACTTCCATTGAACCCTGTTATTGAGTCGTGTGTGTGTGTGTGTGTATAGTGTGGGCTAACGCAGACCGTTGTTTTCCTTTTGAAAAAGGCAGACAGTCCAAGGGCACGGGAACAAAACACACCTCTCAAAATATTATTCTTGGCCTCTGTGCTCATTTGCTTTCACACTGTTATGTAGAGAGCCTTTCTATTCAACCGGTCCCTGACCACTTTGTCCTCAGTCTGATGTGACGTACTGTAGAGCCTCTTATGGTCGGTGGTGAGTCAGCAAAACTCATAATGCTCTGCCTGGCTCCTATTGTATCCTCACTCCTGGCCAATGATTGAAGTCTGATTGAAGCCTCCAGTAAAACAGTAAAAAGTGCTTTTTTTTTCATGTGTCCTCTGTCTCTCACTGCTAGCTAGGCTGAAGATGCCCTTATTAGGACAGATCATTATTCCATCAGGAAGCTTTTAGATACATGGGCCCAGGGCCTTTGCTAACTAACATTGCTGGTCCCTTAGTTTAGAATTCTTTCTCATTTTATGCAAATAGTTATGGGATGTTAGAGTCCTTTTGTTTTAAATGTGTTATCTTCAACCCAGACTGCTAGTGCATAGTTAGGAAGGTAGAGTAGACAGGGGGCAGGAAGGTAGAGGAGACAGGGGAGAGGAAGGTAGAGGAGACAGGGGGCAGGAAGGTAGAGGAGACAGGGGATAGGAAGGTAGAGGAAACAGGGAGCAGGAAGGTAGAGGAGACGGGGCAGGAAGGTAGAGGAGACAGGGGATAGGAAGGTGGAGGAAACAGGGAGCAGGAAGGTAGAGGAGACAGGGGGCAGGAAGGTAGAAGAGAGGGGGCAGGAAGGTAGAGGAAACAGGAGATAGGAAGGTAGAGGAGACAGGGGGCAGGAAGGTAGAGGAAACAGTAGATATGAAGGTAGAGGAGACAGGAGATAGGAAGGTAGAGGAGACAGGAGATAGGTAGGTAGAGGAGACAGGAGATAGGAAGGTAGAGGAGACAGGGGGCAGGAAGGTAGAGGAGACAGAGGTCAGGTAGGTAGAGGAAACAGGTGGTAGGAAGGTAGAGGAGACAGAGGTTGGTTGTCACAGTGCTCCTAACTAAAGCTCCCGAAGGTAATACTGTAGTTCTCGTCTCAGGGCTATGAGACCCTGAGCTCAATGGTTCTAAAACTCCCTGCACTAAAACGTCATGCCATGCTTTCTTGGACTAGGGACTTTGTGTAATCACAGTCAAATTTACCTGAATAAATAAAGGTCTATTAAATATTAATCAATCAACCAATCAATCGATCGATCAATCAAAGAATCAATCCTAAATGTTCCCTCTCTTCCTCCCAGACCCATCCAGACTGCGGAACATGCACTGTTTCCCCCAGAGTTCCTCATCCATCTCCTGTTCCTGGACCTTCCCTGATTCCCACTGGGACTCCTATACCGTGGAGGTAATGTAACATCTCTCACAAACACACACTCTCTTTATGTCTTGTCTTATTATTGTACAAGTTGAGGTCAGGGTGTCTGATACCATTTCTCCAACTTTACTAAAGGCTTTGCAGGGATGTAGGATACCGTGTCAGTTGTGCAACTGAATGCATTCAACTGAAATGTGTCTTCCTCATTTAAGCCAACCCCTCTAAACTGCCTTAATTAACATCCACACCCAGGGAACGATGGGTTAACTGCCTTGTTCGGGGCAGGGATTCAGGGATTCGATCCAGCAACCTTTCGGTTAACCCATACATAAACTATGTGGACACCCCTGTAAATTGGTGGATTTGGGCTATTTCAGCAACACCCGTTGCTGACAGATGTATAAAATCACCCACACAGCCATGCAATCTCCATAGACGGCAGGTAGCCTAGTGGTTAGAGGCAGGTAGCCTAGTGATTAGAGGTAGGCAGCCTAGTGGTTAGAGGCAGGTAGCCTAGTGGTTAGAGGCAGGTAGCCTAGTGGTTAGAGGCAGGTAGCCTAGTGGTTAGAGGCAGGTAGCCTAGTGGTTAGAGGCAGGTAGCCTAGTGGTTAGAGGCAGGTAGCCTAGTGGTTAGAGGCAGGTAGCCTAGTGGTTAGAGGCAGGTACCCTAGTGGTTAGAGGCAGGTATCCTAGTGGTTAGAGGCAGCGTAGCCTAGTGGTTAGAGGCAGGTACCCTAGTGGTTAGAGGCAGGTAGCCTAGTGGTTAGAGGCAGGTAGCCTAGTGGTTAGAGGCAGGTAGCCTAGTGATTAGAGGCAGGTAGCCTAGTGGTTAGAGGCATGTACCCTAGTGGTTAGAGCCATATAGCCTAGTGGTTAGAGCCAGGTAGCCTAGTGGTTAGAGGCAGGTACATAGTGGTTAGAGCATTGGACTAGTAACGGGAAGGTTGCAAGATCAAATCCCTGAGCTGACAAGGTCGTTCTGCCCCTAAACACAAGCAGTTGACCCACTGGGCCGTTATTGAAAATAAGAATTTGTTCTTAACTGACTTGCCTGGTAAAATAGACAAACACTGGCAGTGGAATAGCCCAGTAGAATAGCCCAGTAGAATAGCCCAGTATAATAGCCCGTACGGAATAGCCCAGTAGAATAGCCCAGTAGAATAGCCCAGTAGAATAGCCCAGTAGAATAGCCCGTACGGAAGAGCTCAGTGAATTTCAACGTGACACCGTCATAGGATACAACAGTTTGTCAAATTTCTGCCCTGCTCGAGCTGCCCCAGACAAGGAGTGGACTATTAAAGTTGTCAGTATGTTGAAAACATGGAGTGGACTATTAAAGTTGTCAGTATGTTGAAAACATGGAGTGGACTATTAAAGTTGTCAGTATGTTGAAAACATGGAGTGGACTATTAAAGTTGTCAGTATGTTGAAAACATGGAGTGGACTATTAAAGTTGTCAGTATGTTGAAAACAAGGAGTGGACTATTAAAGTTGTCAGTATGTTGAAAACATGGAGTGGACTATTAAAGTTGTCAGTATGTTGAAAACATGGAGTGGACTGTTAAAGTTGTCAGTATGTTGAAAACATGGAGTGGACTATTAAAGTTGTCAGTATGTTGAAAACATGGAGTGGACTATTAAAGTTGTCAGTATGTTGAAAACAAGGAGTGGACTTAGGTAATCAGTTGTCAGTATGTTGAAAACATGGAGTGGACTTAGGTAATCAGTTGTCAGTATGTTGAAAACATGGAGTGGACTTAGGTAATCAGTTGTCAGTATGTTGAAAACAAGGAGTGGACTACAGTAATGTCCACTACATTCCAGGTGCGTCAGCAGGACAGCTGGGAGCTGGTGTACGCCCTGCGTCTGGCCCGGGATAGTACCTTACTCAGCCTGGAGAACCTACAGCCTTACAGGAGATACAACGTGGCTGTCAGAGTGGCCTCAGCTGGACTCAGCAGCCCCGCCGTGGAGGAGAACGTGGTCACCATGATCGACCGTGAGTAACTACCTATACCGGCTGACAACCGGAGTTGTATCATAGACCCCATCCTAGAGTAGAGTTTATCTGCTGTAAGATCCAGACCCACAATCACCATGACAACAAACCAGGTCACCACACAGAACCACCACACCAGATGACGCCAAACAAGTGACACAATGGTTAGTGGGATTTAGCTGTCCCAACATGCTGATACGTGACCTGACCCATTAAATGACCTGTTAAATGACCTGTTAATTGACCTGTTAAATGACCTGCTAAATGACCTGCTAAATGACCTGTTAATTGACCTGCTAAATGACCTGGTAAATGACCTGCTAAATGACCAGCTAACTGACCTGTTAAATGACCTGCTAAATTACCTGGTAAATGACCTGCTAAATGACCTGCTAAATGACCTGCTAACTGACCTGTTAAATGACCTGGTAAATGACCCATTAAATGACCTGCTAAATGACCTGTTAAATGACCTGTTAAATGACCTGCTAAATGACCTGCTAAATGACCTGGTAAATGACCTGTTAAATGACCTGCTAAATGACCTGCTAAATGACCTGGTAAATGACCTGGTAAATGACCTGTTAAATGACCTGCTAAATGACCAGCTAACTGACCTGTTAAATGACCTGCTAAATGACCTGGTAAATGACCTGGTAAATGACCTGCTAAATGACCTTTGACATGCTCCAGGTACATGCGCTGTCTGACAGTCTAAACTTGTATGAGTTGTATGAGTACCACCAGTGTTTCTACCAGACCACTATCAGTAGTAGTGTTTCTACCAGTAGTAGTGTTTCTACCAGACCACTAACAGTAGTATTGTTTCTACCAGTAGTAGTGTTTCTACCAGACCACTAACAGTAGTAGTGTTTCGATCAGTAGTAGTGTAGTAGTGTTTCTACCAGTAGTAGTGTAGTAGTGTTTCTAACAGTAGTAGTGTTTCTACCAGTAGTAGTGTTTCTAACAGTAGTAGTGTTTCTACCAGTAGTAGTGTTTCTACCAGTAGTAGTGTTTCTACCAGTAGTAGTGTAGTAGTGTTTCTACCAGTAGTAGTGTTTCTACCAGTAGTAGTGTTTCTACCAGTATTAGTGTTTCTACCAGTAGTAGTGTAGTAGTGTTTCTACCAGTAGTAGTGTTTCTACCAGTAGTAGTGTTTCTACCAGTAGTAGTGTAGTAGTGTTTCTACCAGTAGTAGTGTTTCTACCAGTAGTAGTGTAGTAGTGTTTCTACCAGTAGTAGTGTTTCTACCAGTAGTAGTGTTTCTACCAGTAGTAGTGTAGTAGTGTTTCTACCAGTAGTAGTGTAGTAGTGTTTCTACCAGTAGTAGTGTTTCTACCAGTAGTAGTGTTTCTACCAGTAGTAGTGTAGTAGTGTTTCTACCAGTAGTAGTGTTTCTACCAGTAGTAGTGTAGTAGTGTTTCTACCAGTAGTAGTGTTTCTACCAGTAGTAGTGTAGTAGTGTTTCTACCAGTAGTAGTGTTTCTACCAGTAGTAGTGTTTCTACCAGTAGTAGTGTAGTAGTGTTTCTACCAGTAGTAGTGTTTCTACCAGTAGTAGTGTTTCTAACAGACCACTAACAGTAGTAGTGTAGTAGTGTTTCTACCAGTAGTAGTGTAGTAGTATTTCTACCAGTAGTAGTGTTTCTACCAGTAGTAGTGTTTCTACCAGTAGTAGTGTTTCTACCAGTAGTAGTGATGAACAAACCCATCCTTGGAGGTCCCTTCCATTCCATATCCTACTCTCTCTACCTGACAAGTGACACGTCTCTCAACTTGCACTGCTTTGCCGTGGCATTGGTCTCCACTTAGCAGGATGCTGAGTCACACACACACACACACACACACACACACACACACACACACACACACACACACACACACACACACACACACACACACACACACACTGACTGATATCCTAAATGTGTTAATAGTCAGATGTTCTATAGAACACATTCTTCATTGTGTTCACTACTCCAGGACCCAGATAAATAGATTCTGCTCTGAATAATGTGATGCCTCTGCCTTTGGTTAAACATTTGGCATTTGTCTCAGTATAGTTTTGAGTAAAGGTTAGTGAGCGTTTTCTCTTGTTAAGTTAAACTTTAATGAGTTTAGACTCCACAGAAGTCTCTAACTTATAAGTTGTAACTACTTCAAATAGGGTGACGAGCTACTTTAAATATTTTAGGATTTTATGAAAGCTTTGTTTTGAGATTAGTCCGAATTTTTAAATGGTTTATCATCCTACACTTTTAAAGTCCTCTGGTAATCGTACTTGATCATCTCACAGATTTAAAGGTGCTATTTTAGTTTACCTTCTATGCTAATGTAATACGAGGACTGAGGAAAATGAACACAGTGGAAATTATGTTGAAATATTGCTGACGTTTCAATTAGGCGACTTTCTGTATCTACAGAAACTGACGGAACGTACTGTTGGTGAAAAAGTCACACAGTACTCACTTATAGCTTTGTATTCCAGTTCGGTCAAAATTATTTATTGAAAAAGATAGGGCTAGAGAGAAAGAGAGAGGGAGAAAGAGAGAGCGAGAGAGGAGCCAGAGAGAGCGAGAGAGGAGCCAGGGAGAGAGAGGAAGGAGCCAGAGACAGAACAGAAGGGGCCAGAGAGAGAGAAGAAGGGGCCAGAGAGAGAAGAAGAAGGGGCCAGAGAGAGAAGAAGAAGGAGCCAGAGAGAGAGAAGATGGAGCCAGAGACAGAACAGAAGGAGCCAGAGAGAGATAAGGAGCCAGAGAGAGAGAAGAAGGGGCCAGAGAGAGAGAGAGACATAGAGACAGAGAGAGAGAGGAACCAGAGAGAGAGGAGAGAGAGAGGAAGGAGCCAGAGACAGAGGAGAGAGAGAGAGAGAGAGAGAGAGAGAGAGAGAGAGGGGCCAGAGAGAGAGAGAGAGAGAGAGAGGCCAGAGAGAGAGAGAGAGAGGGGCCAGAGAGAGAGAGAGAGGGGCCAGAGAGAGAGAGAGAGAGGGGAGCCAGAGAGAGAGAGAGGGGAGCCAGAGAGAGAGAGAAAGGAGCCAGAGAGAGAGAGAGGGGAGCCAGAGAGAGGAGAGAAGAGAGAGAGAGCAAAAGAGAGGAGAGAAGAGAGAGAGGAAAGAGTAGAGAGAGAGAGAGAGAGAGAGAGAGAGCGAGGAGAGAGAGAGAGAGGAAAGAGTAGCGAGAGAGAGAGGGGAGCCAGAGAGAGAGAGAAAGGAGCCAGAGAGAGAGAGAGGGGAGCCAGAGAGAGAGAGAGAAAGGAGCCAGAGAGAGAGAGAGAGGAGCCAGAGAGAGAGAGAAAGGAGCCAGAGAGAGAGAGAGAGGAGCCAGAGAGAGAGGGGAGCCAGAGAGAGAGAGAAAGGAGCCAGAGAGAGAGAGAGGGGAGCCAGAGAGAGAGAGAAAGGAGCCAGAGAGAGAGAGAAAGGAGCCAGAGAGAGAGAGAGGGGAGCCTGAGAGAGAGAGAGGGGAGCCAGAGAGAGAGAGAAAGGAGCCAGAGAGAGAGAGAGGGGAGCCAGAGAGAGAGAGAGAGAGGAGCCAGAGAGAGAGAGAGAGGGGAGCCAGAGAGAGAGAGAGAGAGAGGGGCCAGAGAGAGAGAGGGAGAGAGAGGGGAGCCAGAGAGAGAGAGAGGGGAGCCAGAGAGAGAGAGAGAGGAGCCAGAGAGAGAGAGAGAGGGGAGCCAGAGAGAGAGAGAGAGGAGCCAGAGAGAGAGAGGGAGAGAGAGGGGCCAGATAGAGAGAGAGAGGGGCCAGAGAGAGAGAGGGAGAGAGAGGGGCCAGATAGAGAGAGAGAGAGAGAGGGGCCAGAGAGAGAGAGAGGGGAGCCAGAGAGAGAGAGAGGGGAGCCAGAGAGAGAGAGAGGGGAGCCAGAGAGAGAGAGAGGGGAGCCAGAGAGAGAGAGAGAGGAGCCAGAGAGAGAGAGAGGGGAGCCAGAGAGAGAGAGAGAGGAGCCAGAGAGAGAGAGGGAGAGAGAGGGGCCAGATAGAGAGAGAGAGGGGCCAGAGAGAGAGAGGGAGAGAGAGGGGCCAGATAGAGAGAGAGAGAGAGGGGCCAGAGAGAGAGAGAGAGATGGGAGCCAGAGAGAGAGAGAGGGGAGCCAGAGAGAGAGAGAGAGGAGCCAGAGAGAGAGAGAGAGGAGCCAGAGAGAGAGAGAGAGGAGCCAGAGAGAGAGAGAGAGAGAGGGGCCAGAGAGAGAGAGAGAGAGAGAGAGAGGAGCCAGAGAGAGAGGAGCCAGAGAGAGAGAGAGAGAGGAGCCAGAGAGAGAGGAGCCAGAGAGAGAGAGAGAGAGAGAGAGAGAGAGAGAGGAGCCAGAGAGAGAGGAGCCAGAGAGAGAGGAGCCAGAGAGAGAGGAGCCAGAGAGAGAGAGAGAGGAGCCAGAGAGAGAGAGAGAGGAGCCAGAGAGAGAGAGGGAGAGGTGCCAGAGAGAGAGGAGCCAGAGAGAGAGGAGCCAGAGAGAGAGGAGCCAGAGAGAGAGGAGCCAGAGAGAGAGGAGCCAGAGGGAGAGGAGCCAGAGGGAGAGGAGCCAGAGAGAGAGGAGCCAGAGAGAGAGGAGCCAGAGAGAGAGGAGCCAGAGAGAGAGGAGCCAGAGAGAGAGAGAGAGGAGCCAGAGAGAGAGGAGCCAGAGAGAGAGGAGCCAGAGAGAGAGGAGCCAGAGAGAGAGAGAGAGGAGCCAGAGAGAGAGGAGCCAGAGAGAGAGGAGCCAGAGAGAGAGGAGCCAGAGAGAGAGGGGCCAGAGAGAGAGAGAGAGAGAGAGGAGCCAGAGAGAGAGAGAGAGAGAGAGAGAGAGAGAGAGAGGAGCCAGAGAGAGAGAGAGAGGAGCCAGAGAGAGAGAGAGAGGAGCCAGGGAGGGAGAGATTATTTATTTATTATTTATTTTCCCTTGTGTACTTTAACCATTTGTACATTGTTACAACACTGTATATATACATAATGACATTTGTAATGTCTTTATTCTTTTGAAACTTCTGTATATTATCTACCTCATTTGCTTTGGCAATGTTAACATATGTTTCCCATGCCAATAAAGCTCCTTGAATCAATAATGCCAAAGATATGCCCTCTGGAGTGGCTAAGTGCACGCTACCAAATGGTCAATATCAGCTGCCAAAGTGACAATACCATTATCAGATGAGAGAGGAAGGCTATAGTAGCAAGAACACTTCCTGTGGTCTGTCATTGCTCATACAACTGCACCAAAGGCCCCTCTAGAAGACTGTGTGAATCCCGAAAGGCCCCCCTATTCACTAATAGGGCTCTGGTCTAAAGTAATGCACTATATAGGGAATAGGGCTCAGGTCTAAAGTAGTGCACTATATAGGGAATAGGGCTCTGGTCTATTCCAGACGCAGCCCCTGAGATTAAAACACTAGTTGGAAGTAGACAGGAGATAGGAAGACATCTGATGTCATCTAAAGTGGACAGGAGCAGGGTGAAGTCCATAGGGGAGCATTGTGGAAGCAAGACATCCCTGTTAGCGGGTGCTAACTAGCCTGACTGTGGCTCTGCTGCCCCCCTACGGAAGCTGCAGCCTCAGGAACACATTTAAATAAAGATATCCTGAAATAGCTCAAAACACCTGGGAGAGCAGCAAAGAGAGAGAGAGTGGAGAGGGTGAGGGAGGGAGGGAGAGAATGATGGAGACGACACAGAGGGGGGTGATGAGAGGAATGAGAGCAGAAAAGAGAGATAGAGAGAGAGATTTAGAGAAATAGGCTGCTAGGCCAACTCAAATCCTCTCCCCTAGGGGGATGGAAATGCCAGGGATTTGTGTTTCTTTTTTCCGGAGGGAGGGAAGGAGGGAGGCAGCGAGGACGACATCATCATAACCAACAGAACATAATTAGATCAGTGGAGACGGTGCCATATTAACTAACACAGCCTCCAGATGGCCTCAATGGATGAGACCAGGCATGCGTGTTCTCTCTTTCTCTCTCTCTCTCTCTTTCTCTCTCCCTCTCTCTTTCTCTATCTCTCACTCTATCTCTCTCTCTATATCTTGATCTGTCTCCTCTCGCTCTCAATCTCTTTCTCCTCTATCTTTCTCCTCTCTACCTCTATCTCTCCCTCTCTCTTTGTCTCTCTCTCTATCTCTCTCTCTCTCTCTCTCTCTCTCTCCCTCTCTCTTTGTCTCTCTCTCTGTCTCTCTCCCTCCTCTCTGTGAGTGGACAGATTTACTAGTGCCATTCACAGCGTGGTTTATAAGGAGGCAATGAGCTTTCACACTTCTGTCAAGAGCCCTGCTGTTTCACTGTCTAACTGTACAACGAGACGAGCAGATACAAACTGAGAGAGAGAGAGAGAGAGAGAGAGAGAGAGAGAGAGAGAGAGAGAGAGAGGGAGAGAGAGAGGGAGAGAGGTAGAGAGGGAGAGAGGGAGAGAGGTAGAGAGGGAGAGGGAGAGAGGTAGAGAGAGAGAGGTAGAGAGAGAGAGACAGAGACAGAGACAGACTATCAGGTGAGGCTTAAAGAGGACCTGGTTGTCCAGAGAATCCAGAGACCACACATTGTGGATGGGAAGAAATGGGACCAATCCAATTACAATCTGTCTCACTGCTAATCAACCAAAGAAACAATACAATATAACCTTGTCTGAGCTGGGCCTGATATAGAGATTCAGTGGCATACACACAAATGCTGGAAAAGCAGTAGGAGTGTGATTCTGGGTGTGAACGGGGCCTATTGTCAAGTCAATCATTATTTGTCCCATAACAGGGGAAATTGAGTTAGCAGTTTTGATATGTAATCGATATGATAGGAGATATATGACACAAGAGGAGACACATGGCAGCATAATTCTAGAACAAGGATGGCCAACCCTCCCTACAGAGATACTGGGTGTGCAGGCTTTTAGTTCCAGCCCTACTCTTACACATCTGGTTCAGCCAATCAAAGTCTGGATTATTTGACAGACACACCCCTTGAACCAATCGCCTGTCTTTTTTTTTTTACCCCTTTAGGCCCGCCCCCTACCACAATACGAGTCAATGAGAGGGCGGTACGCATCACCCCCTCCACCATTTTGTTCAAGTTCAACTGCAGCTGGTTCAGCGACGTCAATGGAGCCGTCAGGTTCTTCACTGTCATCGTGGCTGAGTCCAATGGTAAAGGTTCCTCTCTATTTACAGCTTTCTCAGTACGGCTCAATATGTTTTCTACACAATTTCCTTTCTTACTTTAACATCATGTTGGATATGTCTGATAATGATGCTGATGAAATCAAATACATTTGAATTTGAAAAACTTCAAAATGTAATTGATGAGGAAGTGAACGAGAGTTTTTTTAAGGGAGAGCTGAAGGGGATTTAGTACACTTTTGAATCCATCCAACTTTATTACTCACTCTTGACCCGTCACAGACAATGAAGTCCTGCAGACAGAGCAGCTCCACCCTCTACCTTCCTTCCAGGACTACAGAACCAACAGTTCTGTGCGGGCCTACCAGACAGGCTACTTTCCCAGTGGCTGTGCCCAAGAACAGGGAATGGGAGCTGGGCATGTGTTTGAGGTCAACCTGGGGGCGGGGCTGGATCGCCTGGGAGGGCCTTGTGATTCAGAGGAGGATGATGATAACGATCACAACAGTGATCTCTACCACTTCTGTGATGGGCCTCTAAAGCCTAAGACTGCCTACAGGTAAACAATAATATGGCCCCACACAAACCAAACACTTTATCTAGGTTTGAATTACCTTTAAAAAAAAAACACCCATCCTAATCAAGTCTTACAGGTCATACTAACCCTTGACCTTGTCTAAGAGGGCAAAAGAAGGCAGTATATTATAGCCATTTATGCTCACCAGGGAAATCATTTGATGTTCTCTGTGCAGAATCAGTGTCCGTGCCTTCACTCAGCTGTTTGACGAAGACCACAGAGAGTTCCCCAAACCTCTCTACAGGGACACCTTCCTGTCTCCACCCATCAGGACACAAGCAGGTGAGCTTTACCTCTGATCCTGGCCCTCTCTTCCCCCTCTCCTTCCCTCTCTCTCCATTACTCTGACACTTCCTGTCTCCACCCATCAGGACACAAGCAGGTCAAGCCACACTATATACCCTCTACCGCTGACCCTCATCCTCTAATCTCTCTCTCTCTCTCTCTCTCTCTCTCTCTCTCTCTCTCTCTCTCTCTCTCTCTCTCTCTCTCCTTCTTGATGTCTGAAAAAAGTAATTAATCTTAACAAGACATCCTGTATAATAAAATAAATCTCTGACCTTTCCAACCTGTTCTAAGTTTACATGCAGGTGCACCGATTAAATGCGGCCAATGCACTGCCAAAGTATTCAGACCCCTTGACCTTTTCCACATGTTGTTACGTTACAGCCTTATTCTAAAATGGATGAAATAGTTTTTTTCACAGAAATATGACATTTACATAAGTATTCAGTCCCTTTACTCAGTGCTTTGTTGGAACACCGTTGGCAGCGATTACAGACTTGAGTCTTCTTGGGTATGACGCTACAAGCTTGGCACACCTGTATTTGGGGAGTTTCTCCCATTCTTCTCTGTAGATCCTCTCAAGATCTGTCAGGTTGGATGGAGAGTGTCGCTGCACATCTATTTTCAAGTCTGGGCTCTGGCTGGGCCACTCAAGGACATTCAGAGACTTGTCCGAAAGCCACACCTGCGTTGTCTTGGCTTTGTGCTTAGGGTCGTTGTTGGAAGGTAAACCTTTGCCCCAGTCTGAGGTCCTGAGCGCTCTGGAGCAGGTTTTCATCAAGGATCTCTCTGCACTTTGCTCCGTTCATCTTTCCCTCAATCCTGACTAGTCTCCCAGTTCCTGCTGCTGAAAAACATCTCCACACATGCTGCAACCACAATGCTTCACTGTAGGGATGGTGGCAGGTTTCCTCCAGACGTGATGCTTGGCATTCCGGCCAAATAGTTCAATATTGGTTTCATCAGCAGAGAATCTTGTTTCTCATGGTATGAGAGTCCTTTAGGTGCCTTTTGTCAAATTCCAAGTGGCTGTCATGTGTCTTTTACTGATGAGTGGCTTCCGTCTGGCCACTCTACCATAAAGGCCTGATTGGTGGAGTGCTGCAGAGATGGTTGTCTTACTGGAAGGTTCTCCCATCTCCACAGAGGAACTCTAGAGCTCTGTCAGAGTGACCATAGGGTTCTTGGTCATCTCCCTGACCAAGGCCCTTCTCCCCCGATTGCTCAGTGGCCAGGCGACAACCTCTAGGAAGAGTCTTGGTGATTCCAAACTTCTTCCATTTAAGAATGATGGTGGCCACTGTGTTCTTGGGGACCTTCAATGCTGCAGAAATATTTTGGTGCCCTTCCCCAGAGCTGTGCCTCGACACAATCCTGTCTCGAAGCTCTACTGACAATTCCTTTGACCTCATGGCTTGGTTTTTGCTCTGACATGCACTGTCAACTGTGGGACCTGATATAGACAGACGTGTGCCTTTCCAAATCATGTCCAATCAATTGAATTTACACCAGGTGGACTCCAATCTAGTTGCAGATATATCTCAAGGATGATCAATGGAAACAAGATGCACCTGAGATCAATTTCCAGTTTCATAGCAAAGGGTCTGAATACTTCTGTGAATAAACTATTCCTGTTTTTGTGTTTTTATACATTTGCCAACATTTCTAAAAACCTGTTTTCGCTTTGTCATTATGGGATGTTGTGTTTAGATTGATGATGGAAACAAATATTTTATCCATTTTAGAACAAGGCTGCGTAACGTAACAACATGTGGGAAAAGTCAATGGGTCTGAATCCTTTCAGAAAACACTGTACACTGGTAGTAACATTACACCTTTTACAGCAGTGAGATTGCGTTGTGTGCAAGTACTCTCGTCCATTGATTTAGACATTAAACCCTGCAGCGCTATCTAAGAATATAGTGCTTTAATCTCCTGCTCAAATGGTTCCTATTTCTCACTCACCTCCGCTCTGTCTTTAACATTGATCCATCAAATATAGCACCAGTATTATGGAGAAAATTAAAACAACTCGCTCTGCTCCCCTGATTCCAATAAAAGATTGGGGAAGGGCCACAAAAGTTTTGATCGAGGAGACTAACTAGTAGTCACAGTAAGGGATTTTACTACTATAGTCACTGTCACAGTAAGGGGTTTACTACTATAGTCACAGTAAGGGGTTTATTACTATAGTCACTGTCACAGTAAGGTGATTTTATTACTATAGTCACTGTCACAGTAAGGGGTTTACTACTATAGTCACAGTAAGGGATTTTATTCATGGATGTTTGTGTGTTATTGTTTTCTCTCCCAGAGCCCCTCAGCGGAGTCATCGAGGGCATCAGCGCCGGAATGTTCCTGATCGGAATGTTGATCGCCGTCGTCTCCCTCCTCGTCTACAGGCAGAGAGTCCGTAAAGTGTGAGTGTCTAGTCCGGGACTGGGATGTTTCACCTTGCCTGAGACCTGAAGACCTGTGTTACCTCTCTGGGATAATGCCTAGGCTTTAGCTCAGTGGGTTAACACAGTTTGACACTCCTTTGGGGACACGAAACAAAAATAACGCTGGAACTCACATGTATATTTTCACGTGTCTTGAGCTATTAGACAGTAAATAATGTTTCTGTTTGTTATTTATACAGGAAGTAAGCTGGAGCTCTAATGATCGGCATCCTCAAACTCAGTCTACCAATGATGTCTAACCTTATTGTAGAGTCCAGAACCTATCATGTGTCACGCTAACGACTATGTAATTAGGAATTATGTATAAATGACTGAAGAATGAGTCATTTGCTGCTGGACAGACGTACTGTAGTGCGTGCCTGTGTGTGTTCGTGTGCGTTGTGTGTTGTACATTGTGCTACCCATTCAGGCAAATCTAATACAATTTTACTATTTGGGTTAAAAAAAGATATTGATTTATAGTTGAATTGATTGCATGTTTGTGTGTACACAGGGCAGTACAGGAGAGCCCAGTGGTACGGATGAGCATGTGGAAGCAGGGGCCCACATCAGGGATGTACGTTGGAGTCAGAAGGTGAGACACATGTAACAGTATAACTTTAGACCGTGCCCTCGCCCATACCCGGGCGCGAACCAGGGACCCTCTGCACACATCAACAACAGTCACCCACGAAGCATCGTTACCCATCGCTCCACAAAAGCCACGGCCCTTGCAGACACCAAGGGGAACCACTACTTCAAGGTCTCAGAGCAAGTGACGTCACCGATTGAAACGCTATTTAGCGCGCACCACCGCTAACTAAGCTAGCTATTTCACATCCGTTACACATGGAATCCAGAATCCGTTGGAGTCAGAAGGTGAGACACACAGAATCCTTTTTCTCTTTATACGCTTCCCCTTGGTGACGTCATCCGCAATCGTAACGTTCAGGTTCTCTGGTAGGTGGAAAACACGCAGGTCTATTTACCAATCAGACCCAGTGACCAAACTAGCATAGCTACCCTTCACCAATGACTAACCTAGCGTAGCTACCCTTCACCATTGACCAAGCTAGCATAGCTACCCTTCACCGGTGACCAAGCTAGCGTAGCTACCCTTCACCAGTGACCAAGCTAGCATAGCTACCCTTCACCAGTGACCAAGCTAGCATAGCTACCCTTCACCAATGACCAAGCTAGCGTAGCTACCCTTATCCAGTGACCAAGCTAGTTTAGCTACCTTTCACCAGTGACTAAGCTAGCGTAGCTACCCTTATCCAGTGACCAAGCTAGTTTAGCTACTTTTCACCAGTGACTAAGCTAGCGTAGCTACCCTTCACCAGTGACTAACCTAGAGTAGCTACCCTTCACCAATGACTAACCTAGCGTAGCTACCCTTCACCAGTGACTAAGCTAGCGTAGCTACCCTTATCCAGTGACCAAGCTAGTTTAGCTACCTTTCACCAGTGACTAAGCTAGCGTAGCTACCCTTCACCAGTGACTAACCTAGCGTAGCTACCCTTCACCAATGACTAACCTAGCATAGCTACCCTTCACCAGTGACTAACCTAGCGTAGCTACCCTTATCCAGTGACCAAGCTAGTGTAGCTAATTTTCACCAGTGACCAAGCTAGCATAGCTACCCTTCACGAGTGACCATGCTAGCATAGGTACCCTTCACCAATGACCAAGCTAGCGTAGCTACCCTTATCCAGTGACCAAGCTAGTTTAGCTACCTTTCACCAGTGACTAAGCTAGAGTAGCTACCCTTATCCAGTGACCAAGCTAGTTTAGCTACCTTTCACCAGTGACTAAGCTAGCGTAGCTACCCTTCACCAGTGACTAACCTAGAGTAACTACCCTTCACCAATGACTAACCTAGCGTAGCTACCCTTCACCAGTGACTAAGCTAGCGTAGCTACCCTTATCCAGTGACCAAGCTAGTTTAGCTACCTTTCACCAGTGACTAAGCTAGCGTAGCTACCCTTTACCAGTGACTAACCTAGCATAGCTACCCTTCACCAATGACTAAGCTAGCGTAGCTACCCTTCACCAGTGACTAAGCTAGCGTAGCTACCCTTCACCAATGACTAACCTAGTGTAGCTGCCCTTATCCAGTAACCAAGCTAGTGTAGCTAATTTTCACCAGTGACCAAGCTAGCGTAGCTACCCTTTACCAGTGACTAACCTAGCATAGCTACCCTTCACCAATGACTAAGCTAGCGTAGCTACCCTTCACCAGTGACTAACCTAGCATAACTACACTTCACCAGTGACTAAGCTAGCGTAGCTACCCTTCACCAGTGACTAACCTAGCATAGCTACCCTTCACCAGTGACCAAGCCAGTTTAGCTAACCTTACCAAGCTAGCTAATGTCAAGTCTTTTATCTCAGCCACTGATTTGGAGAAACTCCTACATGCTTGTATTGCCTCATGCCCAGATTACTGTAACTCTCTGTGTACATGTGCCAGTCCGAAATCACCCCAGTTAGTTCAAACCGCTGCAGGTCGGCTTTTAACAGGCACCAGGAAATGGAGCCATATCACACCTCATCTAGTTTCTCTGAACGAGCTACCAGTCACTTTTAGAATAGATAGTATTAACCTTGTATTAATCACGTTTTAAAGGCTAGGTTTGGTTTATCCCCAGCCTATATCTCTGATCATCCATCTCCCTATGAGCCAGGACACAGCTTGAGATCCTCTGGCAGGGCACTGTTGACCATTCATCTCCCGATGAGCCAGGACACAGCTTGAGATCCTCTGGCAGGGCACTGTTGACCATTCATCTCCCTATGAGCCAGGACACAGCCTGAGATCCTCTGGCAGGGCACTGTTGACCATTCATCTCCCTATGAGCCAGGACACAACCTGAGATCATCTGGCATGGCACTGTTGACCATTCATCTCCCTATGAGCCAGGACACAGCCTGAGATCATCTGGCATGGCACTGTTGACCATTCCAAAGTCCAGGTTGAAAACAATTTGCAATACTGAAGTCACTTCCTCCCTCCTAGTCCTTCCAACGAGTGACTGTCAGAGAAAAGAGATCACAAAGAGCACTGCTGAAGTAAACATGACTTAAAACCAGTGACTGACATGGGGATCAGAGCAGAGAGAAGGACTAGCAGTTCATTGATTTGACATGTAATGACAGAATGAGGCCATCTCCATACTTCCATCTCTCCATCCTTCTCTCTCTCCATCCTTCCCTCTCTCCATCCTTCCCTCTCTCCATCCTTCCATCTCTCCATCCTTCCCTCTCTCCATCCTTCCCTCTCTCCATCCTTCTCTCTCTCCATCCTTCCATCTCTCCATCCTTCCCTCTCTCCATCCTTCCATCTCTCCATCTCTCCATCCTTCCCTCTCTCCATCCTTCCATCTCTCCATCTTTCCCTCTCTCCATCCTTCTCTCTCTCCATCCTTCCATCTCTCCATCCTTCCCTCTCTCCATCCTTCCATCTCTCCATCTCTCCATCCTTCCCTCTCTCCATCCTTCCCTCTCTCCATCCTTCCATCTCTCCATCTCTCCATCCTTCCCTCTCTCCATCCTTCCATCTCTCCATCCCTCCATCCTTCCATCTCTCCATCCTTCCCTCTTTCCATCTCTCCATCCTTCCCTCTCTCCATCCTTCCCTCTCTCCATCCTTCCCTCTCTCCATCCTTCCCTCTCTCCATCCTTCCATCTCTCCATCCTTCCCTCTTTCCATCTCTCCATCCTTCCATCTCTCCATCCTTCCATCTCTCCATCTCTCCATCCTTCCCTCTCTCCATCCTTCCCTCTCTCCATCCTTCCATCTCTCCATCCTTCCATCTCTCCATCCCTCCATCCTTCCATCTCTCCATCCTTCCCTCTTTCCCTCTCTCCATCCTTCCATCTCTCCATCTCTCCATCCTTCCCTCTCTCCATCCTTCCCTCTCTCCATCCTTCCCTCTCTCCATCCTTCTCTCTCTCCATCCTTCCCTCTCTCCATCCTTCCCTCTCTCCATCCTTCTCTCTCTCCTCTCGTCACTTCTCCTCTGATGCCATCCAATGTTTTTTCTGCCCATTGTCACACTGACTCGCAGGGAACCTTAATCAGTACGAGTGAAGGGACAGAGAGAGATGTCATTCTCCCTGTCTCTAAAAATAGATGTGTGTGTGTGTGTACATGCGCTCATGTGTGCATGCGTGTGGGTTTGTGCTGAAATAATGGATGCAATCATCCACTAGGTTGTTGCAGATCGATAACAGGAAGGGGTTTAAACCACTCTGTTCTGTTGGTGAACAACCATCATTGATCCCTGGGTTTTCACTCACCAGCCAGCAGGCCTTGACACAGGGGAGGGACTACCATCATTGATCCCTGGGTTTTCACTCACCAGTCAACAGGCCTTGACACAAGGGAGGGACAACCATCATTGATCCCTGGGCTGTCACTCATCAGTCAGCAGGCCTTGACACAGGGGAGGGACTATCATAATTGATCCCTGGGTTGTCAGTCACTGCTGAGAGGGGATGGACAACACAGTGAACTCCTGTCTACCTCAACACACTGTCTGTGCACCAAACACTCAGTATCTAAACATAGGTCCACCACCAACAGACAGTCTGGGAAATGAATGAACCTTCAGGGTTGTCGTAAACAATGTAATTGCATGTTCAGGTCTCTCTTGTGAAGGAGGTCTTCAGCCCTCAATGGGACAACCTGGTTCAATAAAGGTTCAATTCAATTAAACGAGGAAATGTAATTTAAAGGTCATTTCAGCAGAGTGGCGTAGGTCTGTGAGGAAGTAACAAGATTAGTGTGTGAGGAGAGAGGGCGTTCTGAATCTCTTAGTCGCCGAAACAAAATGGAGTGTGTAACAAGATGAAAGGAAATGTGTTTAACGGGAACACAGCCGTCTAATCTTACACTCTACTTCTCTTTATTTCAGCAACCGACGCATCTCAAGGTGCGTCTATTACACCCTCCATGTTATCTTCTGTCTCTAGAAATCCTGAATGAAATAGGATGACCAAGTAGTATTACAAGTCCTATTATCTGGCCTAAATAAATCACAATAAACCCGGAATTAAATAGGATGACCAAGTAGTATTACAAGTCCTGTTATCTGGCCTAAATAAATCACAATAAATCCTGTTTCCATAAACGGTTTTCATGAATCATTTACATTCTCGTAGATAATTTCTCTAAGATGTGTCTGTCTGTCTCCCCTCAGCCCCATCAAAGCAGCCCATTTTGAATCCCACCTCACTAAGCTACAGGCAGACTCCAACTATCTTCTGTCAGAAGAGTTTGAGGTAAAAACAATTATAAACTTCAAAAATGATTATCTGATTATCTACAAAAAAACATGTCGTTTTTAAACTTTGAAGTATTAGTTTATAAACCAATTCTTTATAAACTCCCGTGCTTTATTTCCAAGGCCCCTAGCCCATGGAGCTGTTTCACTAAATCATTCATTATTTCTATTCCCCCTCAGGATCTGAAGGATGTGGGTCGTAACCAGCCTCTGGATGCAGCCCGTCTACCAGAGAACAGGGGCAAGAACCGTTACAACAACATCCTGCCCTGTGAGTAGCCTACAGAGTGGATCTAAAGATTAATGAGAGAGAACAGTTACAACAACATCCTGCCCTGTGAGTAGCCTACAGAGTGGATCTAAGGATTAATGAGAGAGAACAGTTACAACAACATCCTGCCCTGTGAGTAGCCTACAGAGTGGATCTAAGGATTAATGAGAGAGAGACCAGGGCCCTATTCCCTATATAGTGCACTACTTTAGACCAGGGCCCTATTCCCTATCTAGTGCACTACTTTAGACCAGAGCCATATTCCCTATATAGTGCACTACTTTAGACCAGGGCCCTATTCCCTATCTAGTGCACTACTTTAGACCAGGCACCTATTCCCTATATAGTGCACTACTTTAGACCAGGGTCCTATTCCCTATATAGTGCACTACTTTAGACCAGTTTCTATAGGGCTCTGTTTGGGAATAGTGCACTACTTTAGACCAGTTTCTATAGGGCTCTGTTTGGGAATAGTGGACTACTTTAGACCAGTTTCTATAGGGCTCTGTTTGGGAATAATGGACTACTTTAGACCAGTTTCTACAGGGCTCTGTTTGGGAATAGTGGACTACTTTAGACCAGTTTCTATAGGGCTCTGTTTGGGAATAGTGGACTACTTTAGACCAGTTTCTATAGGGCTCTGTTTGGGAATAGTGCACTACTTTAGACCAGTTTCTACAGGGCTCTATTTGGGAATAGGGGATTACTTTAGACCAGTTTCTACAGGGCTCTGTTTGGGAATAGGGGATTCCTTTAGACCAGTTTCTACAGGGCTCTGTTTGGGAATAGGGGACTACTTTAGACCAGTTTCTACAGGGCTCTGTTTGGGAATAGTGGACTACTTTAGACCAGTTTCTACAGGGCTCTGTTTGGGAATAGGGGACTACTTTAGACCAGTTTCTACAGGGCTCTGTTTGGGAATAGGGGACTACTTTAGACCAGTTTCTACAGGGCTCTGTTTGGGAATAGTGCACTACTTTAGACCAGTTTCTATAGGGCTCTGTTTGGGAATAGTGCACTACTTTAGACCAGTTTCTATAGGGCTCTGTTTGGGAATAGTGGACTACTTTAGACCAGTTTCTACAGGGCTCTGTTTGGGAATAGGGGACTACTTTAGACCAGTTTCTACAGGGCTCTGTTTGGGAATAGGGGACTACTTTAGACCAGTTTCTACAGGGCTCTGTTTGGGAATAGTGCACTACTTTAGACCAGTTTCTATAGGGCTCTGTTTGGGAATAGTGGACTACTTTAGACCAGTTTCTACAGGGATCTGTTTGGGAATAGTGGACTACTTTAGACCAGTTTCTATAGGGCTCTGTTTGGGAATAGTGGACTACTTTAGACCAGTTTCTACAGAGCTCTGTTTGGGAATAGTGCACTACTTTAGACCAGTTTCTACAGGGCTCTGTTTGGGAATAGTGCACTACTTTAGACCAGTTTCTATAGGGCTCTGTTTGGGAATAGTGGACTACTTTAGACCAGTTTCTACAGGGCTCTGTTTGGGAATAGTGCACTACTTTAGACCAGTTTCTACAGGGCTCTGTTTGGGAATAGTGCACTACTTTAGACCAGTTTCTACAGGGCTCTGTTTGGGAATAGTGGACTACTTTAGACCAGTTTCTATAGGGCTCTGTTTGGGAATAGTGGACTACTTTAGACCAGTTTCTACAGGGCTCTGTTTGGGAATAGTGCACTACTTTAGACCAGTTTCTATAGGGCTCTGTTTGGGAATAGTGGACTACTTTAGACCAGTTTCTACAGGGCTCTGTTTTGGAATAGTGGACTACTTTAGACCAGTTTCTACAGGGCTCTGTTTGGGAATAGGGGACTACTTTAGACCAGTTTCTACAGGGCTCTGTTTGGGAATAGTGCACTACTTTAGACCAGTTTCTACAGGGCTCTGTTAGGGAATAGTGCACTACTTTAGACCAGTTTCTACAGGGCTCTGTTTGGGAATAGTGCACTACTTTAGACCAGTTTCTATAGGGCTCTGTTTGGGAATAGTGCACTACTTTAGACCAGTTTCTACAGGGCTCTGTTTGGGAATAGTGCACTACTTTAGACCAGTTTCTACAGGGCTCTGTTTGGGAATAGTGCACTACTTTAGACCAGTTTCTACAGGGCTCTGTTTGGGAATAGTGCACTACTTTAGACCAGTTTCTACAGGGCTCTGTTTGGGAATAGGGGACTACTTTAGACCAGTTTCTACAGGGCTCTGTTAGGGAATAGTGGATTACTTTAGACCAGTTTCTACAGGGCTCTGTTTGGGAATAGTGCACTACTTTAGACCAGTTTCTACAGGGCTCTGTTTGGGAATAGTGGACTACTTTAGACCAGTTTCTACAGGGCTCTGTTTGGGAATAGGGGATTCCTTTAGACCAGTTTTTACAGGGCTCTGTTTGGGAATAGTGGACAACTTTAGACCAGTTTCTATAGGGCTCTGTTTGGGAATAGTGGACTACTTTAGACCAGTTTCTATAGGGCTCTGTTTGGGAATAGTGCACTACTTTAGACCAGTTTCTACAGGGCTCTATTTGGGAATAGGGGATTACTTTAGACCAGTTTCTACAGGGCTCTGTTTGGGAATAGGGGATTCCTTTAGACCAGTTTCTACAGGGCTCTGTTTGGGAATAGGGGACTACTTTAGACCAGTTTCTACAGGGCTCTGTTTGGGAATAGGGGACTACTTTAGACCAGTTTCTACAGGGCTCTGTTTGGGAATAGGGGACTACTTTAGACCAGTTTCTATAGGGCTCTGTTTGGGAATAGTGGACTACTTTAGACCAGTTTCTACAGGGCTCTGTTTGGGAATAGGGGACTACTTTAGACCAGTTTCTACAGGGCTCTGTTTGGGAATAGGGGACTACTTTAGACCAGTTTCTACAGGGCTCTGTTTGGGAATAGTGCACTACTTTAGACCAGTTTCTATAGGGCTCTGTTTGGGAATAGTGCACTACTTTAGACCAGTTTCTATAGGGCTCTGTTTGGGAATAGTGGACTACTTTAGACCAGTTTCTACAGGGCTCTGTTTGGGAATAGGGGACTACTTTAGACCAGTTTCTACAGGGCTCTGTTTGGGAATAGGGGACTACTTTAGACCAGTTTCTACAGGGCTCTGTTTGGGAATAGTGGACTACTTTAGACCAGTTTCTATAGGGCTCTGTTTGGGAATAGTGGACTACTTTAGACCAGTTTCTACAGGGATCTGTTTGGGAATAGTGGACTACTTTAGACCAGTTTCTATAGGGCTCTGTTTGGGAATAGTGGACTACTTTAGACCAGTTTCTACAGAGCTCTGTTTGGGAATAGTGCACTACTTTAGACCAGTTTCTACAGGGCTCTGTTTGGGAATAGTGCACTACTTTAGACCAGTTTCTATAGGGCTCTGTTTGGGAATAGTGGACTACTTTAGACCAGTTTCTACAGGGCTCTGTTTGGGAATAGTGCACTACTTTAGACCAGTTTCTACAGGGCTCTGTTTGGGAATAGTGCACTACTTTAGACCAGTTTCTACAGGGCTCTGTTTGGGAATAGTGGACTACTTTAGACCAGTTTCTATAGGGCTCTGTTTGGGAATAGTGGACTACTTTAGACCAGTTTCTACAGGGCTCTGTTTGGGAA
The DNA here is from genome assembly GCF_045791955.1 of Oncorhynchus clarkii lewisi. NCBI lineage: Eukaryota > Metazoa > Chordata > Actinopteri > Salmoniformes > Salmonidae > Oncorhynchus > Oncorhynchus clarkii. The sequence continues at coordinate 274,906 of NW_027257956.1, forward strand.
TAGTGCACTACTTTAGACCAGTTTCTATAGGGCTCTGTTTGGGAATAGTGGACTACTTTAGACCAGTTTCTACAGGGCTCTGTTTGGGAATAGTGGACTACTTTAGACCAGTTTCTACAGGGCTCTGTTTGGGAATAGGGGACTACTTTAGACCAGTTTCTACAGCGCTCTGTTTGGGAATAGTGCACTACTTTAGACCAGTTTCTACAGGGCTCTGTTAGGGAATAGTGCACTACTTTAGACCAGTTTCTACAGGGCTCTGTTTGGGAATAGTGCACTACTTTAGACCAGTTTCTATAGGGCTCTGTTTGGGAATAGTGCACTACTTTAGACCAGTTTCTACAGGGCTCTGTTTGGGAATAGTGCACTACTTTAGACCAGTTTCTACAGGGCTCTGTTTGGGAATAGTGCACTACTTTAGACCAGTTTCTACAGGGCTCTGTTTGGGAATAGTGCACTACTTTAGACCAGTTTCTACAGGGCTCTGTTTGGGAATAGGGGACTACTTTAGACCAGTTTCTACAGGGCTCTGTTAGGGAATAGTGGATTACTTTAGACCAGTTTCTACAGGGCTCTGTTTGGGAATAGTGCACTACTTTAGACCAGTTTCTACAGGGCTCTGTTTGGGAATAGTGGACTACTTTAGACCAGTTTCTACAGGGCTCTGTTTGGGAATAGGGGATTCCTTTAGACCAGTTTTTACAGGGCTCTGTTTGGGAATAGTGGACAACTTTAGACCAGTTTCTACAGGGCTCTGTTTGGGAATAGTGCACTACTTTAGACCAGTTTCTATAGGGCTCTGTTAGGGAATAGGGGACTACTTTAGACCAGTTTCTACAGGGCTCTGTTTGGGAATAGGGGACTACTTTAGACCAGTTTCTACAGGGCTCTGTTTGGGAATAGGGGATTCCTTTAGACCAGTTTCTACAGGGCTCTGTTTGGGAATAGGGGACTACTTTAGACCAGTTTCTACAGGGCTCTGTTTGGGAATAGGGGACTACTTTAGACCAGTTTCTACAGGGCTCTGTTTGGGAATAGGGGATTCCTTTAGACCAGTTTCTACAGGGCTCTGTTAGGGAATAGGGGACTACTTTAGACCAGTTTCTACAGGGCTCTGTTAGGGAATAGTGGACTACTTTAGACCAGTTTCTACAGGGCTCTGTTTGGGAATAAGGGACTACTTTAGACCAGTTTCTACAGGGCTCTGTTAGGGAATAGGGGATTACTTTAGACCAGTTTCTACAGGGCTCTGTTTGGGAATAGGGGACTACTTTAGACCAGTTTATACAGGGCTCTGTTTGGGAATTGTGGAATCCTTTAGACCAGTTTCTACAGGGCTCTGTTAGGGAATAGGGGATTCCTTTAGACCAGTTTCTACAGGGCTCTGTTTGGGAATAGGGGATTACTTTAGACCAGTTTCTACAGGGCTCTGTTTGGGAATAGGTGATTACTTTAGACCAGTTTCTACAGGGCTCTGTTTGGGAATAGGGGATTCCTTTAGACCAGTTTCTACAGGGCTCTGTTTGGGAATAGGGGACTACTTTAGACCAGTTTCTACAGGGCTCTGTTTGGGAATAGGTGATTACTTTAGACCAGTTTCTACAGGGCTCTGTTTGGGAATAGTGGACTACTTTAAACCAGTTTCTACAGGGCTCTGTTAGGGAATAGTGCACTACTTTAGACCAGTTTCTACAGGGATCTGTTAGGGAATAGGGGACTACTTTAGACCAGTTTCTACAGGGCTCTGTTTGGGAATAGTGCACTACTTTAGACCAGTTTCTACAGGGATCTGTTTGGGAATAGGGGACTACTTTAGACCAGTTTCTACAGGACTCTGTTTGGGAATATGGGACTACTTTAGACCAGTTTCTACAGGGCTCTGTTAGGGAATAGTGCACTACTTTAGACCAGTTTCTACAGGGCTCTGTTTGGGAATAGTGCACTACTTTAGACCAGTTTCTATAGGGCTCTGTTTGGGAATAGTGCACTACTTTAGACCAGTTTCTATAGGGCTCTGTTTGGGAATAGGGGACTACTTTAGACCAGTTTCTACAGGGCTCTGTTAGGGAATAGTGGACTACTTTAGACCAATTTCTACAGGGCTCTGTTTGGGAATAGTGGATTACTTTAGACCAGTTTCTACAGGGCTCTGTTAGGGAAATGGTGGACTACTTTAGACCAGTTTCTACATGGATCTGTTTGGGAATAGGGGACTACTTTAGACCAGTTTCTACAGGGCTCTGTTTGGGAATAGGGGATTACTTTAGACCAGTTTCTATAGGGCTCTGTTTGGGAATAGTGGACTACTTTAGACCAGTTTCTACAGGGCTCTGTTTGGGAATAGGAGACTACTTTAGACCAGTTTCTACAGGGCTCTGTTAGGGAATAGGGGACTACTTTAGACCAGTTTCTACAGGGCTCTGTTTGGGAATAGTGCACTACTTTAGACCAGTTTCTATAGGGCTCTGTTTGGGAATAGGGGATTACTTTAGACCAGTTTCTACAGGGATCTGTTTGGGAATAGGGGACTACTTTAGACCAGTTTCTACAGGGCTCTGTTTGGGAATAGGGGACTACTTTAGACCAGTTTCTACAGGGCTCTGTTTGGGAATAGTGGACTACTTTAGACCAGTTTCTACAGGGCTCTGTTTGGGAATAGGGGACTACTTTAGACCAGTTTCTACAGGGCTCTGTTTGGGAATAGTGCACTACTTTAGACCAGTTTCTACAGGGCTCTGTTTGGGAATAGGGGACTACTTTAGACCAGTTTCTACAGGGCTCTGTTTGGGAATAGTGCACTGCTTTAGACCAGTTTCTACAGGGCTCTGTTTGGGAATAGTGGACTACTTTAGACCAGTTTCTACAGGGCTCTGTTTGGGAATAGGGGACTACTTTAGACCAGTTTCTATAGGGCTCTGTTTGGGAATAGTGCACTGCTTTAGACCAGTTTCTACAGGGCTCTGTTTGGGAATAGGGGACTACTTTAGACCAGTTTCTACAGGGCTCTGTTTGGGAATAGGGGACTACTTTAGACCAGTTTCTACAGGGCTCTGTTAGGGAATAAGGTGCATTTTACTTTTCAAAGTTAACTTCCTGCTTTGTCGTTGTTCAAGCACATGAATTAAATTGGTCTGGAATAATTGGTCTGGACTCAGAAGTGTTTGTTCAGGTGGTAATACAGTTGGAGGTGTCTAATTGTGGAGTGGAGAAAAAGCCTGCCGTTCACAAACAGCAAACTATGTACGTTTACAGTTGTGAATTCATTTAAAGCAGGGGTTACTTGGTATAAGGTATTAGTGAAGTATGGCCTATCATTCTGTGGCACTGCTCAATACAAATTGAAGTAGCATCGTTACTTCAATATAATTTTGCTTCACAATGCAGCAACAACAACATCTTCAACCCCTCTGTGCAGATTCCAAGACCTTGACAGTATTTTCTTACCAGAGCTTTAATGTAACTGAGGTGATGAGTTTGTTTGTCTGAGACTGGAAGACTTGAAGACTTGAAGACTTGAAGACTTGAAAACTTGAAGACTTGAAGACTTCAGTCAATGCCTAGAGGCATTAGCTCAGAGGGATAACCCAGTCAGTCACACTAACGACATCTCTCTTCTGTTCTAGATGATTCCACCAGAGTGAAGCTCTCCTACCTGGAGGATGACCCCTGTTCTGACTTCATCAATGCCAGTTATATACCAGTAAGTTCTGAAAGTAGAGCTCACTAGCTGAATGTGAGTATTATGTCACATATGTGCAGAGATGTACACCACGTCACTGCTCTGTCTCTCTCTGTGTCTCTCTCTGTGTGTCTCTCTCTGTGTGTCTCTCTCTCTGTGTCTCTCTGTCCGTCTCTCTCTCTGTCCGTCTCTCTCTCTGTCCGTCTCTCTCTCTGTCCGTCTCTCTCTCTCTCTGTCCGTCTCTCTCTCTGTCAGTCTCTCTCTCTGTCAGTCTCTCTCTCTGTCCGTCTCTCTCTCTGTCCGTCTCTCTCTCTCTGTCCGTCTGTCTCTCTGTCCGTCTCTCTCTCTCTGTCCGTCTCTCTCTCTGTCCGTCTCTCTCTCTCTGTCCGTCTCTCTCTCTCTGTCCGTCTCTCTCTCTGTCCGTCTCTCTCTCTCTCTGTCCGTCTCTCTCTCTGTCCGTCTGTCTCTCTCTCTCTGTCCGTCTGTCTCTCTCTCTGTCCTTCTGTCTCTCTCTCTGTCCGTCTGTCTCTCTCTCTTTGTCCGTCTCTCTCTCTGTCCATCTGTCTCTCTGTCCGTCTGTCTCTCTGTCCGTCTGTCCCTCTCTACCTCTCTCTCTCTCTCTCTCTCTCTCTCTCTCTCTCTCTCTCTCTCTCTCTACCTCTCTCTCTCTCTCTCTCTCTCTCTCTCTACTCTCTCTCTCTCTCTCTCTCTCTCTCTCTCTCTCTCTCTCTCTCTTACTCTCTCTCTCTATCTCTCTCTCTCTCTACCTCTCTCTCTACCTCTCTCTCTACCTCTCTCTCTACCTCTACCTCTCTCTCTCTCTCTCTCTCTCTCTCTCTCTCTACCTCTCTCTCTCTCTCTCTACCTCTCTCTCTACCTCTACCTCTCTCTCTCTCTCTCTCTCTCTCTCTCTCTCTCTCTCTCTCTCTCTCTCTCTCTCTCTCTCTCTACCTCTCTCTCTCTACCTCTCTCTCTCTACCTCTACCTCTACCTCTCTCTCGCTCTTTCTCTCTACCTCTCTCTCTCTCTCTCTCTCTCTCTCTCTCTCTCTCTCTCTCTCTCTCTCTCTCTACATCTTGCTAGCTTTCACTGAAATGGCGAGGGGCTGAAACTCATTGTCTGGAACTTGAATTGCCAGGGGTCCAAGTGGGGGGAAATGTAGTGAAATTGGCAGCGCACAGCTTCCAGTAAATAGTGTCTTTTAAACTAGGTGTCACGGCTACTAGAGGTTAAACAGTAACTCTGCTCAGAGTAGATTCTGCATGTATGAACTACACATGGACACATCCAGCCCAAAGAGGGATCTCTCAAAAATACTTAGCAGTCACCAAAGTTCCAGATCATGTCTTTACCTTCAAGGACATATCACACCTGATTTCTTAAAAACATATAGGACTACTGTGTGTCACAGGGGGCTGGTTTGGTGGGCACAGATTCGGTAGGAAGGTACAGTAGTTATGTGACTGGTGTCAATTATCCGGTAATTGGTTTCAGTATGAGCTTCAGGGGGGCTGCCCAGTACGGGGTACTGTAGAGGTTATCATTACACACACACACACACACACACACACACACACACACACACACACACACACACACACACACACACACACACACACACACACACACACACACACACACACACACACACACACACACACACACACACACAACCTCCCCTTCCACACACTATCTCTCTCTCTCTCTCTCTCTATCTCTGTCTCTCTTTCTCTCTGTTTCTCTCTCTCTCTCTCTCTCTCTGTCTCTCTCTCTCTCTCTCTCTCTCTCTACACTAATGAGTTAGTCCCTGTGTGTTCTCTCCAGCTAGATCAGACAGAGACACCAGGGTGTCTAAGGACCCCCTGTTAGACCCGCACCCTCAGTGGTCATTAGAGCAGGTCAGCTGGAATGTTACAAATTACCTTTAAATGCCATGATTGAACTGTATTCTCTGTGTGTGGCCTGGTCTTTTCCCTTCGGTACTTAGAACACATTTCTGTCTTTGTCTCATTAGAGTGTGAGATGTGGCTGTAGGTTCAGACTGTCTTTGTCTCATTAGAGTGTGAGATGTGGCTGTAGGTTCAGACTGTCTTTGTCTCATTAGAGTGTGAGATGTGGCTGTAGGTTCAGACTGTCTTTGTCTCATTAGAGTGTGAGATGTGGCTGTAGGGTCAGACTGTCTTTGTCTCATTAGAGTGTGAGATGTGGCTGTAGGTTCAGACTGTCTTTGTCTCATTAGAGTGTGAGAAGTGGCTGTAGGTTCAGACTGTCTTTGTCTCATTAGAGTGTGAGATGTGGCTGTAGGTTCAGACTGTCTTTGTCTCATTAGAGTGTGAGATGTGGCTGTAGGTTCAGACTGTCTTTGTCTCATTAGAGTGTGAGATGTGGCTGTAGGTTCAGACTGTCTTTGTCTCATTAGAGTGTGAGATGTGGCTGTAGGTTCAGACTGTCTTTGTCTCATTAGAGTGTGAGATGTGGCTGTAGGTTCAGACTGTCTTTGTCTCATTAGAGTGTGAGATGTGGCTGTAGGTTCAGACTGTCTTTGTCTCATTAGAGTGTGAGATGTGGCTGTAGGTTCAGACTGTCTTTGTCTCATTAGAGTGTGAGATGTGGCTGTAGGTTCAGACTGTCTTTGTCTCATTAGAGTGTGAGATGTGGCTGTAGGTTCAGATTGTCTGTCTCATTAGAGTGTGAGATGTGGCTGTAGGTTCAGACTGTCTTTGTCTCATTAGAGTGTGAGATGTGGCTGTAGGTTCAGACTGTCTTTGTCTCATTAGAGTGTGAGATGTGGCTGTAGGTTCAGACTGTCTTTGTCTCATTAGAGTGTGAGAAGTGGCTGTAGGTTCAGACTGTCTTTGTCTCATTAGAGTGTGAGATGTGGCTGTAGGTTCAGACTGTCTTTGTCTCATTAGAGTGTGAGATGTGGCTGTAGGTTCAGACTGTCTTTGTCTCATTAGAGTGTGAGATGTGGCTGTAGGTTCAGACTGTCTTTGTCTCATTAGAGTGTGAGATGTGGCTGTAGGTTCAGACTGTCTTTGTCTCATTAGAGTGTGAGATGTGGCTGTAGGTTCAGACTGTCTGTCTCATTAGAGTGTGAGATGTGGCTGTAGGTTCAGACTGTCTTTGTCTCATTAGAGTGTGAGATGTGGCTGTAGGTTCAGACTGTCTTTGTCTCATTAGAGTGTGAGATGTGGCTGTAGGTTCAGACTGTCTTTGTCTCATTAGAGTGTGAGAAGTGGCTGTAGGTTCAGACTGTCTTTGTCTCATTAGAGTGTGAGATGTGGCTGTAGGTTCAGACTGTCTTTGTCTCATTAGAGTGTGAGATGTGGCTGTAGGTTCAGACTGTCTTTGTCTCATTAGAGTGTGAGATGTGGCTGTAGGTTCAGACTGTCTTTGTCTCATTAGAGTGTGAGATGTGGCTGTAGGTTCAGACTGTCTTTGTCTCATTAGAGTGTGAGATGTGGCTGTAGGTTCAGACTGTCTTTGTCTCATTAGAGTGTGAGATGTGGCTGTAGGTTCAGACTGTCTTTGTCTCATTAGAGTGTGAGATGTGGCTGTAGGTTCAGACTGTCTTTGTCTCATTAGAGTGTGAGAAGTGGCTGTAGGTTCAGACTGTCTTTGTCTCATTAGAGTGTGAGATGTGGCTGTAGGTTCAGACTGTCTTTGTCTCATTAGAGTGTGAGATGTGGCTGTAGGTTCAGACTGTCTTTGTCTCATTAGAGTGTGAGATGTGGCTGTAGGTTCAGACTGTCTTTGTCTCATTAGAGTGTGAGATGTGGCTGTAGGTTCAGACTGTCTTTGTCTCATTAGAGTGTGAGATGTGGCTGTAGGTTCAGACTGTCTTTGTCTCATTAGAGTGTGAGATGTGGCTGTAGGTTCAGGACTGTCTTTGTCTCATTAGAGTGTGAGATGTGGCTGTAGGTTCAGACTGTCTTTGTCTCATTAGAGTGTGAGAAGTGGCTGTAGGTTCAGACTGTCTTTGTCTCATTAGAGTGTGAGATGTGGCTGTAGGTTCAGACTGTCTTTGTCTCATTAGAGTGTGAGATGTGGCTGTAGGTTCAGACTGTCTTTGTCTCATTAGAGTGTGAGATGTGGCTGTAGGTTCAGACTGTCTTTGTCTCATTAGAGTGTGAGATGTGGCTGTAGGTTCAGACTGTCTTTGTCTCATTAGAGTGTGAGATGTGGCTGTAGGTTCATATTTCAGACTGTCTTTGTCTCATTAGAGTGTGAGATGTGGCTGTAGGTTCAGACTGTCTTTGTCTCATTAGAGTGTGAGATGTGGCTGTAGGTTCAGACTGTCTTTGTCTCATTAGAGTGTGAGATGTGGCTGTAGGTTCATATTTCAGACTGTCTTTGTCTCATTAGAGTGTGAGATGTGGCTGTAGGTTCAGACTGTCTTTGTCTCATTAGAGTGTGAGATGTGGCTGTAGGTTCAGACTGTCTTTGTCTCATTAGAGTATGAGATGTGGTTGTAGGTTCAGACTGTCTTTGTCTCATTAGAGTATGAGATGTGGTTGTAGGTTCAGACTGTCTTTGTCTCATTAGAGTGTGAGATGTGGCTGTAGGTTCAGACTGTCTTTGTCTCATTAGAGTGTGAGATGTGGCTGTAGGTTCAGACTGTCTTTGTCTCATTAGAGTGTGAGATGTGGCTGTAGGTTCAGACTGTCTTTGTCTCATTAGAGTGTGAGATGTGGCTGTAGGTTCAGACTGTCTTTGTCTCATTAGAGTGTGAGATGTGGCTGTAGGTTCAGACTGTCTTTGTCTCATTAGAGTGTGAGATGTGGCTGTAGGTTCATATTTCAGCATAAATCTGCATTTGCAACACTTACCCCACTGTTATAAGGTTTCAACTTACAAGACCATCCCAAAATATATTTTTTTGTCATAGGCTCTGAATCTAAACCAGGCTTCCTGCCCCATGATTGAACGATTGATTGACTGACTGATCCCCATCTGTCTGTTTCAGGGGAACAACTTCCGCCGCGAGTACATCGCCACCCAAGGCCCTCTCCCCGGAACCAAGGATGACTTCTGGAGGATGGTGTGGGAGCACAACGTATACAACGTCGTCATGGTGACGCAGTGTGTCGAGAAGGGACGGGTGAGTCGGAGACTCGGGGGGAGGGAGGGAGGGAGGGAGGGTGGGGTGACAGATGTGTTTCCATAGTGACTCAGAGAAATAAATAGTTCCTAAAGAACCCTGATAATGGTCAGTAATCTAAATCATTGAGCACTTGACATTAGGCTTGACTGGATTAACCGAACACGTCCTCATTCACATCGACGGGGCTGAAGTGGAGCTGGTCGAGAGTTTCAGTTCCTTGGTGTCCACAACACCAACAAACTATCATGGTCCAAACACACCAAGAAAGTCGTGAAGAGGGCAGGACAACGCCTCTTCCCCCTCAGGAGACTGAAAATATTTGGCATGGGTTCCCAGACCCTGAAAAGGTTATACAGCTGCACCATCGAGAGTATCCTCACCGGTTGCAACACCGCCTGGTATGGCAACTGCTCAGCATCCGACCGTAAGGACATACAGACATACTGAGTGCGGCTCAGTACATCACTGGGGCCAAGCTTCCTGCCATCCATGACCTCTATACCAGGCGGTGTCAGGGGAAGCCCCAAAAAATTGTCAAAGACTCCAGTCCCCCAAGTCATAGACTGTTCTCTCTGCTACCACACGGCAAGTGGTACCGGAGCTCCAAGTCTCGGTCCAAAAGGCTTCTTAACAGCTTCTATCCCCACGCCATAAGACTCCTGAACAATTAATCAATTGGCCATCTGGACTATTTGCATTGACCCCCCCCCACCCCCCCCCCCACCCCTCCTTTGTTTTTACACTGCTGCTACTCAATGTTTATTACCTATGCATAGTCACTTTATCCCTACAATACATATACAAATTACCGTGTCTAACCGGAACCTCCGCACATTGACTCGGTACCGGTACCCCCTGTATATAGCCTCATTATTAACCGGTACCTCCGCACATTGACTCGGTACCGGTACCCCCTGTATATAGCCTCATTATTAACCGGTACCCCCGCACATTGACTCGGTACCGGTACCCGCTGTATATAGCCTCATTACTAACCGGTACCTCCGCACATTGACTCGGTACCGGTACCCGCTGTATATAGCCTCATTACTAACCGGTACCCCCGCACATTGACTCGGTACCGGTACCCGCTGTATATAGCCTCATTACTAACCGGTACCCCCGCACATTGACTCGGTACCGGTACCCGCTGTATATAGCCTCATTATTAACCGGTACCCCCGCACATTGACTCGGTACCGGTACCCGCTGTATATAGCCTCATTACTAACCGGTACCCCCGCACATTGACTCGGTACCGGTACCCGCTGTATATAGCCTCATTATTAACTGGTACCCCCGCACATTGACTCGGTACCGGTACCCGCTGTATATAGCCTCATTACTAACCGGTACCCCCGCACATTGACTCGGTACCGGTACCCGCTGTATATAGCCTCATTATTAACCGGTACCCCCGCACATTGACTCGGTACCGGTACCCGCTGTATATAGCCTCATTATTAACCGGTACCCCTGCACATTGACTCGGGACCGGTACCCGCTGTATATAGCCTCATTATTAACCGGTACCCCCGCACATTGACTCGGGACCGGTACCCGCTGTATATAGCCTCATTACTAACCGGTACCCCCGCACATTGACTCGGTACCGGTACCCGCTGTATATAGCCTCATTATTAACCGGTACCCCCGCAAATTGACTCGGGACCGGTACCCGCTGTATATAGCCTCGTTACTAACCGGTACCCCCTGTATATAGCCTCATTACTAACCGGTACCCCCTGTATATAGCCTCATTACTAACCGGTACCCCCTGTATATAGCCTCATTACTAACCGGTTCCTCCGCACATTGACTCGGGACCGGTACCCGCTGTATATAGCCTCGTTACTAACCGGTACCCCCTGTATATAGTCTCATTACTAACCGGTACCCCCTGTATATAGCCTCATTACTAACCGGTACCCCCGCACATTGACTCGGTACCGGTACCCGCTGTATATAGCCTCATTATTAACCGGTACCCCCGCACATTGACTCGGTACCGGTACCCGCTGTATATAGCCTCATTACTAACCGGTACCCCCGCACATTGACTCGGTACCGGTACCCGCTGTATATAGCCTCATTATTAACCGGTACCCCCGCACATTGACTCGGTACCGGTACCCGCTGTATATAGCCTCATTATTAACCGGTACCCCCGCACATTGACTCGGTACCGGTACCCGCTGTATATAGCCTCATTACTAACCGGTACCCCCGCACATTGACTAGGCACCGGTACCCGCTGTATATAGCCTCATTATTAACCGGTACCCCCGCACATTGACTCGGTACCGGTACCCGCTGTATATAGCCTCATTACTAACCGGTACCCCCGCACATTGACTCGGTACCGGTACCCGCTGTATATAGCCTCATTATTAACCGGTACCCCCGCACATTGACTCGGTACCGGTACCCGCTGTATATAGCCTCATTACTAACCGGTACCCCCCCACATTGACTCGGTACCGGTACCTGCTGTATATAGCCTCATTATTAACCGGTACCCCCGCACATTGACTCGGTACCGGTACCCGCTGTATATAGCCTCGTTACTAACCGGTACCCCCTGTATATAGCCTCATTACTAACCGGTACCCCCTGTATATAGCCTCATTATTAACCGGTACCCCCGCACATTGACTCGGTACCGGTACCCGCTGTATATAGCCTCGTTACTAACCGGTACCCGCTGTATATAGCCTCATTACTAACCGGTACCCCCGCACATTGACTCGGTACCGGTACCCGCTGTATATAGCCTCATTACTAACCGGTACCCCCGCACATTGACTCGGTACCGGTACCCGCTGTATATAGCCTCATTACTAACCGGTACCCCCGCACATTGACTCGGTACCGGTACCCGCTGTATATAGCCTCATTACTAACCGGTACCCCCGCACATTGACTCGGTACCGGTACCCGCTGTATATAGCCTCATTACTAACCGGTACCCCGGCATATTGACTCGGTACCGGTACCCGCTGTATATAGCCTCATTACTAACCGGTACCCCGGCATATTGACTCGGTACCGGTACCCGCTGTATATAGCCTCATTACTAACCGGTACCCCCGCACATTGACTCGGTACCGGTACCCGCTGTATATAGCCTCATTACTAACCGGTACCCCGGCATATTGACTCGGTACCGGTACCCCCGCACATTGACTCGGTACCGGTACCCGCTGTATATAGCCTCATTACTAACCGGTACCCCGGCATATTGACTCGGTACCGGTACCCGCTGTATATAGCCTCATTACTAACCGGTACCCCGGCATATTGACTCGGTACCGGTACCCGCTGTATATAGCCTCATTACTAACCGGTACCCCGGCATATTGACTCGGTACCGGTACCCGCTGTATATAGCCTCATTACTAACCGGTACCCCGGCATATTGACTCGGTACCGGTACCCGCTGTATATAGCCTCATTACTAACCGGTACCCCGGCATATTGACTCGGTACTGGTACCCGCTGTATATAGCCTCATTATTAACCGGTACCCCCTGTATATAGCCTCATTACTAACCGGTACCCCCACACATTGACTCGGGACCGGTACCCGCTGTATATAGCCTCATTACTAACCGGTACCCCCTGTATATAGCCTCATTACTAACCGGTACCCCCTGTATATAGCCTCATTACTAACCAGCACCACCTGTATATAGCCTCATTACTAACCGGTACCCCCTGTATATAGCCTCATTACTAACCAGCACCACCTGTATATAGCCTCATTACTAACCGGTACCCCCTGTATATAGCCTCATTACTAACCGGTACCCCCTGTATATAGCCTCATTATTAACCGGTACCCCCTGTATATAGCCTCGTTATTAACCGGTACCCCCTGTATATAGCCTCATTACTAACCGGTACCCCCTGTATATAGCCTCATTACTAACCGGTACCCCCTGTATATAGCCTCATTATTAACCGGTACCCCCTGTATATAGCCTCATTATTAACCGGTACCCCCTGTATATAGCCTCATTACTAACCGGTACCCCCTGTATATAGCCTCATTACTAACCGGTACCTCCTGTATATAGCCTCATTATTAACCGGTACCCCCTGTATATAGCCTCATTACTAACCGGTACCCCCTGTATATAGCCTCATTACTAACCGGTACCCCCTGTATATAGCCTCATTACTAACCGGTACCCCCTGTATATAGCCTCATTATTAACCGGTACCCCCTGTATATAGCCTCATTATTAACCGGTACCCCCTGGATATAGCCTCATTACTAACCGGTACCCCCTGGATATAGCCTCATTACTAACCGGTACCCCCTGTATATAGCCTCATTACTAACCGGTACCCCCTGTATATAGCCTCATTACTAACCGGTACCCCCTGTATATAGCCTCATTACTAACCGGTACCCCCTGTATATAGACTCATTATTAACCGGTACCCCCTGGATATAGCCTCATTACTAACCGGTACCCCCTGTATATAGCCTCATTACTAACCGGTACCCCCTGTATATAGACTCATTACTAACCGGTACCCCCTGTATATAGCCTCATTACTAACCGGTACCCCCTGTATATAGACTCATTATTAACCGGTACCCCCTGGATATAGCCTCATTATTAACCGGTACCCCCTGTATATAGCCTCATTACTAACCGGTACCCCCTGTATATAGCCTCATTACTAACCGGTACCCCCTGTATATAGCCTCATTACTAACCGGTACCCCCTGTATATAGACTCATTATTAACCGGTACCCCCTGGATATAGCCTCATTACTAACCGGTACCCCCTGTATATAGCCTCATTACTAACCGGTACCCCTGTATATAGCCTCATTACTAACCGGTACCCCCTGTATATAGCCTCATTACTAACCGGTACCCCCTGTATATAGACTCATTATTAACCGGTACCCCCTGGATATAGCCTCATTATTAACCGGTACCCCCTGTATATAGCCTCATTACTAACCGGTACCCCCTGTATATAGCCTCATTACTAACCGGTACCCCCTGTATATAGCCTCATTACTAACCGGTACCCCCTGGATATAGCCTCATTATTAACCGGTACCCCCTGTATATAGCCTCATTACTAACCGGTACCCCCTGTATATAGCCTCATTACTAACCGGTACCCCCTGTATATAGCCTCATTACTAACCGGTACCTCCGCACATTGACTCGGTACCGGTACCCCCTGTATATAGCCTCATTACTAACCGGTACCCCCTGTATATAGCCTCATTATTAACCGGTACCCCCTGTATATAGCCTCATTACTAACCGGTACCCCCTGTATATAGTCTCATTACTAACCGGTACCCCCGCACATTGACTCGGTACCGGTACCCGCTGTATATAGCCTCATTACTAACCGGTACCCCCTGTATATAGCCTCATTACTAACCGGTACCCCCTGTATTATTATTGTTATTATCATTATTGTTATTTTATTGTGTTTTTATTTTACTTTAGTTTGTTTAGAAAATATTTTCTTAAAACTGCATTGTTGGTTAAGGCCTTGCCAGTAAGCATTTCACGGTGAGGTCTAAACCTGTTGTATTCGGCGCTTGTGACAAATACAATTTGATTTGATTTGATTAGACATAAGTCTGATATAATTGGACTTTACTTTGTGTGGGACATTTTGGGTGGATAGAGGGATGAATGGATGGGGATAGAGGGATGAATGGATGGGGATAGATGGATGAATGGATGGGGATAGAGGGATGAATGGATGGGGATAGAGGGATGAATGGATGGGGATAGATGGATGAATGGATGGGGATAGATGGATGATTGGATGGGGATAGAGGGATGAATGGATGGGGATAGAGGGATGAATGGATGGGGATAGAGGGATGAATGGATGGGGATAGAGGGATGAATGGATGGGGATAGAGGGATGAATGGATGGGGATAGAGGGATGAATGGATGGGGATAGATGGATGAATGGATGGGGATAGATGGATGAATGGATGGGGATAGAGGGATGAATGGATGGGGATAGAGGGATGAATGGATGGGGATAGAGGGATGAATGGATGGGGATAGAGGGATGAATGGATGGGGATAGAGGGATGAATGGATGGGGATAGAGGGATGAATGGATGGGGATAGATGGATGAATGGATGGGGATAGAGGGATGAATGGATGGGGATAGAGGGATGAATGGATGGGGATAGAGGGATGAATGGATGGGGATAGAGGGATGAATGGATGGGGATAGATGGATGAATGGATGGGGATAGAGGGATGAATGGATGGGGATAGATGGATGAATGGATGGGGATAGAGGGATGAATGGATGGGGATAGATGGATGAATGGATGGGGATAGAGGGATGAATGAATGGGGATAGAGGGATGAACGGATGGGGATAGAGGGATGAATGGATGGGGATAGAGGGATGAATGGATGGGGATAGAGGGATGAATGGATGGGGATAGAGGAATGAATGGATGGGGATAGAGGGATGAATGGATGGGGATAGAGGGATGAATGGATGGGGATAGAGGGATGAATGGATGGGGATAGAGGGATGAATAGATGGGGATAGAGGGATGAATGGATGGGGATAGAGGGATGAATGGATGGGGATAGAGGGATGAATGGATGGGGATAGAGGGATGAATGGATGGGGATAGATGGATGAATGGATGGGGATAGAGGGATGAATGGATGGGGATAGATGGATGAATGGATGGGGATAGAGGGATGAATGGATGGGGATAGAGGGATGAATGGATGGGGATAGAGGGATGAATGGATGGGGATAGAGGGATGAATGGATGGATGGGGATAGAGGGATGAATGGATGGGGATAGAGGGATGAATGGATGGGGATAGAGGGATGAATGGATGGGGATAGAGGGATGAATGGATGGGGATAGAGGGATGAATGGATGGGGATAGAGGGATGAATGGATGGGGATAGAGGGATGAATGGATGGATGGGGATAGAGGGATGAATGGATGGGGATAGAGGGATGAATGGATGGGGATAGAGGGATGAATGGATGGGGATAGAGGGATGAATGGATGGGGATAGAGGGATGAATGGATGGGGATAGATGGATGAATGGATGGGGATAGAGGGATGAATGGATATATCTCAAGGCCATCAGACTGTTAAACAGCCACCACTAACACTGAGTGGCTGCTGCCAACACACTGACACTGACTCAACTCCAGCCACTTTAATAATGGGAATTGATGGGAAATGATGTAAATATATCACTAGCCACTTTAAACAATGCTACCTTATATAATGTTACTTACCCTACATTATTCATCTCATATGCATACGTATATACTGTACTCTATATCATCGACTGTATCCTTATGTAATACATGTATCACTAGCCACTTTAAACTATGCCACTTTGTTTACATACTCATCTCATTTGTACATACTGTACTCGATACCATCTACTGTATCTTGCCTATGCTGCTCTGTACCATCACTCATTCATATATCCTTATGTACATATTCTTTATCCTATTACACTGTGTACAAGACAGTAGTTTTGGAATTGTTAGTTAGATTACTTGTTATTACTGCATTGTCGGAACTAGAAGCACAAGCATTTCGCTACACTCGCATTAACATCTGCTAACCATGTGTATGTGACAAATACAATTTGATTTGATTTGATAAATAACTCAATCCCTTAATCAACCAGTCAGTCAGTCGGTCAGTCAGTCAGACAACAAATCAAGAGATCTAAAGGTCTAACCGTGGCCATTGTTGTCCCCGTCCAGGTGAAGTGTGACCACTACTGGCCGGCTGACCGGGAGCCTCTGTACTATGGAGACCTGGTGGTTCAAATGCTGTCTGAGTCTGTCCTGGCTGAATGGACAATCAGGGAGTTCAAGATCAGCTCTGTGAGTAACAATCACCTCAGAAACAATCACCTCAGAAACAATTGCCTCAGAAACAATCACCTCAGAAACAATCACCTCAGAATCAATCACTTCAGAAACAATTGCCTCAGAACAATCACCTCAGAAACAATCACCTCAGAAGCAATCACCTCAGAAGCAATCACCTCAGTAACAATCACCTCAGTAACAATCACCTCAGTAACAATCACCTCAGAAACAATCACCTCAGAAACAATCACCTCAGAAACAATCACCTCAGTAACAATCACCTCAGTAACAATCACCTGAGTAACAATCACCTCAGAAACAATCACCTCAGTAACAATCACCTCAGAATCAATCACTTCAGAAACAATCACCTCAGAAACAATCACCTCAGTAACAATCACCTCAGAATCAATCACTTCGGAAACAATTGCCTCAGAACAATCACCTCAGAAACAATCACCTCAGAATCAATCACTTCGGAAACAATTGCCTCAGAACAATCACCTCAGAAACAATCACCTCAGAAGCAATCACCTCAGTAACAATCACCTCAGTAACAATCACCTCAGAAACAATCACCTCAGTAACAATCACCTCAGTAACATTCACCTCAGTAACAATCACCTCAGTAACAATCACCTCAGTAACAAGCACCTCAGAAACAATCACCTCAGTAACAATCACCTCAGAAACAATCACCTCAGTAACAATCACTTCAGTAACAATCACCTGAGTAACAATCACCTCAGAAACAATCACCTCAGAAACAATCACCTCAGAAACAATCACCTCAGTAACAATCACCTCAGAAACAATCACCTCACTCTATTGAAAGCTGTAGCCCAACTGAAGAGCTTTCAGTTCATTAGGACAACCTGTTTTTTTTTTTTTTTTAAATGTATTTATTTATATTTTATTTAACCAGGTAAGTCAGTTAACAAATTCTTATTTGCAATGACGGCCTATCCCGGCCAATTGTGCGCCGCCCTATGAGACTCCCAATCCCGGCCGGATGTGATTCAGCTTGGATTTGAACCAGGGACTGTAGTGTCGTCTCTTGCACTGAGATACAGTACCTTAGACCGTTGCGCCACTCGGGAGCCCCCAAGAGGGAGATACCCTGCATTTCCTGTCCTGAACATCCCTCATCTTGTGTCTCTTCAGGAGGGTCGTCCCAGCTTCCCTCGGGTGGTGAGACACTTCCACTACACGGTGTGGCCAGACCACGGGGTCCCCGAGACCACCCAGTCCCTCATCGAGTTCGTACGGACCGTCAGGGACTACATCGACAGGGCCCCCAGCACTGGAGCCACCGTTGTTCACTGCAGGTATGTGGAAGGGCCACATCGGTGTGTGTGTGAGTGTGAGTGTGTGTGTGAGTGTGTGTGAGTGTGAGTGTGAGCGTGAGTGTGAGCGTGAGTGTGAGTGTGTGTGAGTGTGTGTGTGAGTGTGAGTGTGAGTGTGTGAGTGTGTGAGTGTGTGAGTGTGTGAGTGTGTGAGTGTGTGTGTGTGTGTGTGTGTGTGTGTGTGTGTGTGTGTGTGTGTAGATGCCAGTGTAGATGTAAAGTTAGCGGAGTCAGAGGGTTCATCTCCCATCAGAAAGAGTTTCCCCCTTGGCAGACGTCAGTCAAAGAGAAGACCAGCAACGTGACAAAATGTATTGAGGCCGGTTTAATCATTGATCAGCTCCATACATGAGACTCGTCCCCTCGCAGGGTTGGGGAGTAACGGCTGACAAGTAATCCACTACATATAAGGGATTACAACAGAAACAGTAACTGTAATCCGTTACCAGCTAAAATATTGTAATCAGATACTTTTGAAAAACTAGATGATTACTTCGAGGATTACTTTTAAATTAAAAAGATGTTTGCGAGAATAAAAAAAATCTTTGACACTTCTCTGTTTTCTCAATGACATTCAAATCAGCGTTGAAAAAAGGTGGAAGTTTAAGTTTATTCCACCTGAGAGAGTCTGACCACCAATCAGAGACCGCTATGATGACACACCAAATGATGACCACCAATCAGAGACCACTATGATGACACACCAAATGTGTTTGATGGATTGTGGGAAAAGAGCAGGAATAGGCGTTTGTAGGCCACAGTCCAAGCTGTGTCTTCCAATGGTGCGACTGCTGTCGGCATCCTAAGATGAACCAACTTGAATAAATGCTTGGAGGTCAGGATGACATCAGTGGTGTTGTCTACGGCGATACAGATATCACTTATTATTGATATCTACACAGCGTATTGATGTGAATCACACTGCTGCTCTCTCATTTAGCTATTTGCGCCTTACAGATTATGGTTGTTGTGGACGGCTGTTCACAAATCTAAATGTGTATTTGAACCCAATAATAGTTGAATTCAATAAGTTTAAGCTGCCTATCATTCATTGTTTTTGAAACATGTGGACAGCCAGTTAAAAACGTGCTCTGGCAATAGCTGTATAGTGTGGATCCCAGCCTATGGAATAACAGCTGTATAGTGTGGATCCCAGCCTATGGAATAACAGCTGTATAGTGTGGATCCCAGCCTATGGAATAACAGCTGTATAGTGCAGATCTCAGCCTATGGGATAACAGCTCCATAGTGCAGATCCCAGCCTATGGAATAACAGCTGCATAGTGTGGATCCCAGCCTATGGAATAACAGCTGTATAGTGTGGATCCCAGCCTATAGAATAACAGCTGTATAGTGAGGATCCCAGCCTATGGAATAACAGCTGTATAGTGAGGATCCCAGCCTATAGAATAACAGCTGTATAGTGAGGATCTCAGCCTATGGAATAACAGATGTATAGTGTGGATCCCAGCCTATGGAATAACAGATGCATAGTGTGGATCCCAGCCTATGGAATAACAGCTGTATAGTGTGGATCCCAGCCTATAGAATAACAGCTGTATAGTGTGGATCCCAGCCTATAGAATAACAGCTGTATAGTGTGGATCCCAGCCTATGGAATAACAGCTGCATAGTGTGGATCCCAGCCTATGGAATAAACGTGGGGCTTTAATCGCTCAATCTAATTCAAGCTGATAAAAAAGTAAAAATCCATAGACCTAATGAACACACGCTCAAACTCACACACTTTGGATTGGATAGACTTAAAGAGACGTTATGTAGTTGCTACATCCATTTTTTTCTATTTATAAATGTATATTTGTATATATCCATTGATTCTTGAAGAATATAACTTATAAATGCCTCATGAGTTTAGTTCAACTGTCACACTGAACCCAATATATATGTTTGTTTTCCACCATGTTTGTAAACATTGTAAATGTAAACAGGCCTCATAACATGGTTAAAACAATCATTGTGACATCATGGAGGGTCAGTCCTCGCATCCATAGCTCTGTCTATTAACCCGAGAGTGGTTACATTTCTCCAGGCCCATCCCTCAGCTTTTTACCAAAGCAGAGGCGAAGCGTCCATTTTGTCATTGTTTCATCTGTGGATTTGCCCTTTAAAACAGCTGCATATTGTCAATATGTCAAAGCGTCACCAACAAAAAGGTCAACAATAGGCCTGTATCAAACGCAGCACATGCCAAGCATGTTTCACGTGTAAATAGCACTTTTCATTCCATGAGCGCAGCATTTATTTTTCAAATCAATGAGCCCAATCGGTCCTCCAGGGCTGGCTAATAAGTCCTTAGTTTTGATCGATAAGCAGGATGTTTGCCTCTTCCTCAGTCCTTTCAGACCTTAATTACTTTTCACAATGAGGGAATGTTTGGCCTCGGGTTAAACAACTAGGCTGATCTCTACTTCCATATTAACAAGTCCTATTCCTGAAGACCAAGGGGTATAACGTTTATTGGAATGACTGGAATTCTGATAGACTTTGGTTTTTAATGTATGAACCTGGCTGATGGTGTCTGGACCACCCTCAGCTCTATATAGACAGAAATGAGATGAACCTGGCTGATGGTGTCTGGACCACCCTCAGCTCTATATAGACAGAAATGAGATTAACCTGGCTGATGGTGTCTGGACCACCCTCAGCTCTATATAGACAGAAATGAGATTAACCTGGCTGATGGTGTCTGGACCACCCTCAGCTCTATATAGACAGAAATGAGATGAACCTGGCTGAGGGGGATCTGGACCACCCTCAGCTCTATATAGACAGAAATGAGATTAACCTGGCTGATGGTGTCTGGACCACCCTCAGCTCTATATAGACAGAAATGAGATGAACCTGGCTGATGGTGAACTGGACCACCCTCAGCTCTATATAGACAGAAATGAGATTAACCTGGCTGATGGTGTCTGGACCACCCTCAGCTCTATATAGACAGAAATGAGATGAACCTGGCTGATGGTGTCTGGACCACCCTCAGCTCTATATAGACAGAAATGAGATTAACCTGGCTGATGGTGTCTGGACCACCCTCAGCTCTATATAGACAGAAATGAGATGAACCTGGCTGATGGTGAACTGGACCACCCTCAGCTCTATATAGACAGAAATGAGATTAACCTGGCTGATGGTGTCTGGACCACCCTCAGCTCTATATAGACAGAAATGAGATGAACCTGGCTGATGGTGAACTGGACCACCCTCAGCTCTATATAGACAGAAATTAGATGAACCTGGCTGATGGTGAACTGGACCACCCTCAGCTCTATATAGACAGAAATTAGATGAACCTGGCTGATGGTGTCTGGACCACCCTCAGCTCTATATAGACAGAAATGAGATGAACCTGGCTGATGGTGTCTGGACCACCCTCAGCTCTATATAGACAGAAATGAGATGAACCTGGCTGATGGTGATCAGGACCACCCTCAGCTCTATATAGACAGAAATGAGATGAACCTGGCTGATGGTGTCTGGACCACCCTCAGCTCTATGTAGACAGAAATTAGATGAACCTGGCCGATGGTGCTCTACACTCCTTCAGTTTCAGATCAACAGGAATGTAAAGTTCACAGATAAGCCACAACATACTTTACAGGAAGGAGAAGTAAGGGTCGATAAGCCACAACACACTTTACAGGAAGGAGAAGTAAGTAAGGGTCGATAAGCCACAACACACTCTACAGGAAGGAGAAGTAAGTAAGGGTCGTTAAGCCACAACACACTTTACAGGAAGGAGAAGTAAGGGTCGATAAGCCACAACACACTTTACAGGAAGGAGAAGTAAGGGTCGATAAGCCACAACACACTTTACAGGAAGGAGAAGTAAGTAAGGGTCGTTAAGCCACAACACACTTTACAGGAAGGAGAAGTAAGGGTCGATAAGCCACAACACACTTTACAGGAAGGAGAAGTAAGGGTCGATAAGCCACAACACACTTTACAGGAAGGAGAAGTAAGGGTCGATAAGCCACAACACACTTTACAGGAAGGAGAAGTAAGTAAGGGTCGATAAGCCACAACACACTTTACAGGAAGGAGAAGTAAGGGTCGATAAGCCACAACACACTTTACAGGAAGGAGAAGTAAGTAAGGGTCGATAAGCCACAACACACTTTACAGGAAGGAGAAGTAAGGGTCGTTAAGCCACAACACACTTTACAAGAAGGAGAAGTAAGTAAGGGTTGTTAAGCCACAACACACTTTACAGGAAGGAGAAGTAAGTATGGGTCGATAAGCCACAACACACTTTACAGGAAGGAGAAGTAAGTACGGGTCGATAAGCCACAACACACTTTACAGGAAGGAGAAGTAAGGGTCGATAAGCCACAACACACTTTACAGGAAGGAGAAGTAAGGGTCGATAAGCCACAACACACTTTACAGGAAGGAGAAGTAAGTAAGGGTCGATAAGCCACAACACACTTTACAGGAAGGAGAAGTAAGGGTCGTTAAGCCACAACACACTTTACAGGAAGGAGAAGTAAGTAAGGGTCGTTTTTCCCCCAGAGGAGAGTCCATGACTCGGCGGTGACTCTTTCTCCAGACGCGGGTATCGCTCTCAGCTACAGGAGTCTGCCATTCCATCACTGTTGGTGACGTCTAGAGCCTAGACCAGAGATCTACTGACCCTGACCTGCTCCCCTTTATGTCCAAGATGTTAGATGTGCCGTCAAAGTGGAGAGAGAACTCTGTTAGTACTGGTGTACTGTGTTTCAGTGAAGCGTCCAGCTGGAATGATGTTATGTGCAACGTCCTGGGTGATGGATTGTGACTGACCGTCATCATTTATCATTACTGTGTGTGTGTGTGCGTGCGTGTGTGTGTGTGTGTGTGTGTGTGTGTGTGTGTGTGTGTGTGTGTGCGTGCGTGCGTGCGTGCGTGCGTGTGTGTGTGTGCGTGTCAAAGGAGAAATCCTTCAATCAGGATGGTAGCTGTTTAGGCACACCAATTAAATTAAAAACCAATATCAAATGATTTTAATATGATTTACCGCAAGTGTATAAATACATGGACGTCAATGGTAAATGTTATGTAAACTACATGAATCACTCTTCTCTCTCTCTCTCTCTCCCTCAGTGCTGGAGTGGGTCGTACAGGGACGTTCATGGTTCTGGACCGGGTCCTTCAACAGCTGGACAGCATAGGAACAGTGGACGTCTACGGCTGTGTGTTTGACCTCCGACTGCACCGCTCTCACATGGTGCAAACAGAGGTAACGACGGATAAAACCCTCAGCTCAATCAACACTACTGTTTCCATCAGCTGGTACATTTCCATGAGTATAATGAACGTCAATGTTAGCCAGTGATACCCAGTGATAATATATAGCCAGTGATAATATATAGCCAGTGATAATATATAGCAAGTGATAATATATAGCAAGTGATCCCCAGTGATAATATATAGCCAGAGATATTATATAGCCAGTGATAATATATAGCCAGTGATAACATATAGCCAGAGATATTATATACCCAGTGAAAATATATAGCCAGTGATAATATATAGCCAGTGATACCCAGTGATAATATATAAGTGATAATATGTAGCCAGTGATAATATATAGCCAGTGATAATATATAGCCAGTGATAATATATAGCCAGTGATATTATGTAGCCAGTGATATTATATAGCCTGTGATAATATATAGCCAGTGATAATATATAGCAAGTGATAATATATAGCCAGTGATATTATTTAGCCAGTGATATTATACAGCCAGTGATATTATATAGCCAGTGATATTATATAGCCAGTGATAATATATAGCCAGTGATAATATTAAGTGATAATATATAGCCAGTGATATTATGTAGCCAGTGATATTATATAGCCTGTGATAATATTAAGTGATAATATATAGCCAGAGATATTATATAGCCAGTGATAATATATAGCCAGTGATAACATATAGCCAGAGATATTATATACCCAGTGAAAATATATAGCCAGTGATAATATATAGCCAGTGATACCCAGTGATAATATATAAGTGATAATATGTAGCCAGTGATAATATATAGCCAGTGATAATATATAGCCAGTGATAATATATAGCCAGTGATATTATTTAGCCAGTGATAATATATAGCCAGTGATAATATATAGCCAGTGATATTATTTAGCCAGTGATAATATATAGCCAGTGATAATATATAGCCAGTGATATTATTTAGCCAGTGATATTATACAGCCAGTGATATTATATAGCCAGTGATAATATATAGCCAGTGATAATATTAAGTGATAATATATAGCCAGTGATATTATGTAGCCAGTGATATTATATAGCCTGTGATAATATTAAGTGATAATATATAGCCAGTGATATTATGTAGCCAGTGATAATATAGAGCCAGTGATAATATTAAGTGATAATATATAGCCAGTGATATTATGTAGCCAGTGATATTATATAGCCAGTGATAATATATAGCCAGTGATAATATTAAGTGATAATATATAGCCAGTGATATTATGTAGCCAGTGATATTATATAGCCTGTGATAATGTTAAGTGATAATATATAGCCAGTGATATTATGTAGCCAGTGATAATATAGAGCCAGTGATAATATTAAGTGATAATATATAGCCAGTGATATTATGTAGCCAGTGATATTATATAGCCAGTGATAATATATAGCCAGTGATAATATATAGCCAGTGATATTATTTAGCCAGTGATATTATACAGCCAGTGATATTATATAGCCAGTGATATTATATACCCAGTGATAATATATAGCCAGTGATAATATTAAGTGATAATATATAGCCAGTGATATTATGTAGCCAGTGATATTATATAGCCTGTGATAATATATAGCCAGTGATAATATATAGCCTGTGATAATATATAGCCAGTGATAATATATAGCCAGTGATAATATAGAGCCAGTGATATTATTTAGCCAGTGATATTATTTAGCCAGTGATAATATACAGCCAGTGATAATATATAGCCAGTGATAATATATAGCCAGTGATCCTCAGTGATAATATATAGCCAAAGATAACATTTAGCCAGTGATCCTCAGTGATAATATATAGCCAGTGATAATATATAGCCAGTGATAATATATAGCCAAAGATAACATTTAGCCAGTGATCCTCAGTGATAATATGTAGCCAGTGATAACATATAGCCAGTGATATTATATAGCCTGTGATAATATTAAGTGATAATATATAGCCAGTGATATTATGTAGCCAGTGATATTATATAGCCTGTGATAATATATAGCCAGTGATAATATATAGCCAGTAATATTATATAGCCAGTGATAATATATAGCCAGTGATAATATTAAGTGATAATATATAGCCAGTGATATTATGTAGCCAGTGATATTATATAGCCTGTGATAATATTAAGTGATAATATATAGCCAGTGATAATATATAGCCAGTGATATTATATAGCCTGTGATAATATTAAGTGATAATATATAGCCAGTGATATTATATAGCCAGTGATAATATTAAGTGATAATATATAGCCAGTGATAATATTAAGTGATAATATATAGCCAGTGATATTATGTAGCCAGTGATATTATATAGCCTGTGATAATATATAGCCAGTGATAATATATAGCCAGTGATAATATAGAGCCAGTGATATTATTTAGCCAGTGATATTATTTAGCCAGTGATATTATTTAGCCAGTGATAATATATAGCCAGTGACAATATATAGCCAGTGATAATATATAGCCAGTGATAATATATAGCCAAAGATAACATTTAGCCAGTGATCCTCAGTGATAATATGTAGCCAGTGATAACATATAGCCAGTGATATTATATAGCCTGTGATAATATTAAGTGATAATATATAGCCAGTGATATTATGTAGCCAGTGATAATATATAGCCAGAGATAATATATAGCCAGTGATATTATGTAGCCAGTGATATTATACAGCCAGTGATAATATATAGCCAGTGATAATATATAGCCAGTGACAATATATAGCCAGTGATAATATATAGCCAGTGACAATATATAGCCAGTGATAATATATAGCCAAAGATAACATTTAGCCAGTGATCCTCAGTGATAATATATAGCCAGTGATAATATATAGCCAGTGATAATATATAGCCAAAGATAACATTTAGCCAGTGATCCTCAGTGATAATATGTAGCCAGTGATAACATATAGCCAGTGATGTTATATAGCCTGTGATAATATTAAGTGATAATATATAGCCAGAGATAATATATAGCCAGGAATAATAAATGGGGATGTGTATCAGAAAGTCGTGTTTCAGCAGAATCAAAGGGAAGGCTTCATCCCATTGATCTGCTATGCAGTGGTAATGATAGCACAATGTTTGTGCCTGAGACACAACGTCTTGCAATAGCTCCCCAATCATAATGCCTAGGCTTTAGCTTAGTGGGATAACACAGTCTGTTGTCAAAATGGCAAAGGCACAACGCATTTAGCAGACATGTTGCATGAACAGTAGTATTGATGTGAATGCTGTCCTCCCCACAGTAGATGAACAGTAGTATTGATGTGAATGCTGTTCTCCCCACAGTAGATGAACAGTAGTATTGATGTGAATGCTGTCCTCCCCACAGCAGATGAACAGTAGTATTGATGTGAATGCTGTCCTCCCCACAGCAGATGAACAGTAGTATTGATGTGAATGCTGTCCTCCCCACAGCAGATGAACAGTAGTATTGATGTGAATGCTGTCCTCCCCACAGCAGATGAACAGTAGTATTGGTGATATTGATGTGAATGCTGTCCTCCCCACAGTAGATGAACAGTAGTATTGATGTGAATGCTGTCCTCCCCACAGCAGATGAACAGTAGTATTGGTGATATGGATGTGAATGCTGTCCTCCCCACAGCAGATTAACAGTAGTATTGATGTGAATGCTGTCCTCCCCACAGCAGATTAACAGTAGTATTGATGTGAATGCTGTCCTCCCCACAGCAGATGAACAGTAGTATTGATGTGAATGCTGTCCTCCCCACAGCAGATGAACAGTAGTATTGATGTGAATGCTGTCCTCCCCACAGCAGATGAACAGTAGTATTGATGTGAATGCTGTCCTCCCCACAGTAGATGAACAATAGTATTGGTGATATTGATGTGAATGCTGTCCTCCCCACAGCAGATGAACAGTAGTATTGGTGATATTGATGTGAATGCTGTCCTCCCCACAGCAGATGAACAGTAGTATTGATGTGAATGCTGTCCTCCCCACAGCAGATGAACAGTAGTATTGATGTGAATGCTGTCCTCCCCACAGCAGATGAACAGTAGTATTGGTGTAAATGCTGTCCTCCCCACAGCAGATGAACAGTAGTATTGGTGTGAATGCTGTCCTCCCCACAGCAGATGAACAGTAGTATTGGTGTAAATGCTGTCCTCCCCACAGCAGATGAACAGTAGTATTGATGTGAATGCTGTCCTCCCCACAGCAGATGAACAGTAGTATTGATGTGAATGCTGTCGTCCCCACAGTAGATGAACAGTAGTATTGGTGATATTGATGTGAATGCTGTCGTCCCCACAGCAGATGAACAGTAGTATTGATGTGAATGCTGTCCTCCCCACAGCAGATGAACAGTAGTATTGATGTGAATGCTGTCCTCCCCACAGTAGATGAACAGTAGTATTGGTGATATTGATGTGAATGCTGTCGTCCCCACAGCAGATGAACAGTAGTATTGATGTGAATGCTGTCGTCCCCACAGCAGATGAACAGTAGTATTGATGTGAATGCTGTCCTCCCCACAGCAGATGAACAGTAGTATTGATGTGAATGCTGTCCTCCCCACAGTAGATGAACAGTAGTATTGGTGATATTGATGTGAATGCTGTCCTCCCCACAGCAGATGAACAGTAGTATTGATGTGTATGCTGTCGACCCCACAGCAGATGAACAGTAGTATTGATGTGAATGCTGTCCTCCCCACAGCAGATGAACAGTAGTATTGATGTGAATGCTGTCCTCCCCACAGTAGATGAACAGTAGTATTGATGTGAATGCTGTCCTCCCCACAGCAGATGAACAGTAGTATTGGTGATATTAATGTGAATGCTGTCCTCCCCACAGCAGATGAACAGTAGTATTGGTGATATTGATGTGAATGCTGTCCTCCCCACAGTACCAGTACTCCTTCCTCCACCAGTGTGTTCGAGATGTCCTGAGAGCCAGGAAGCTCCGTAGTGAGCAGGAGAACCCTCTCTACCCCATCTATGAGAACTTCAACCCAGACTACTACCGTGGTAAGACTAAACCAACATACCAAGACTATATATCCAGACTACTACCGTGGTAAGACTATACCAACATACCAAGACTATATATCCAAACTACTACCGTGGTAAGACTATACCAAGACTATATATCCAGACTACTACCATGGTAGGACTGTACCACCATACCAAGACTATATATCCAGACTACTACCATGGTAGGACTATACCACCATACCAAGACTATATATCCAGACTACTACCATGGTAAGACTATACCAAGACTATATATCCAGACTACTACCATGGTTAGACTATACCACCATACCAAGACTATATATCCAGTCTACTACCATGGTAAGACTATACCATCATACCAAGACTATATATCCAGACTACTACCATGGTAAGACTATTCCACCATACCAAGAATATACATCCAGACTACTACCATGGTTAGACTATACCACCATACCAAGACTATATATCCAGACTACTACCATGGTAGGACTATACCCCCATACCAAGACTATATATCCAGACTACTGCCATGGTAAGACTATACCAATACTATATATCCAGACTATTACCATGGTAAGACTATACCACATTACCAAGACTATATATCCAGACTACTACCATGGTAAGACTATACCAAGACTATATATCCAGACTACTACCATGGTAGGACTTTACCACCATACCAAGACTATATATCCAGACTACTACCATGGTAGGACTATACCACCATACCAATACTATATATCCAGACTACTACCATGGTAAGACTATACCAAGACTATATATCCAGACTACTACCATGGTAGGACTTTACCACCATACCAAGACTATATATCCAGACTACTACCATGGTAGGACTATACCACCATACCAATACTATATATCCAGACTACTACCATGGTAAGATTATACCAATACTATATATCCAGACTACTACCATGGTAAGACTATACCAAGACTATATATCCAGACTATTACCATGGTAAGACTATACCACATTACCAAGACTATATATCCAGGCTACTACCATGGTAAGACTATACCAAGACTATATATCCAGACTACTACCATGGTAGGACTTTACCACCATACCAAGACTATATATCCAGACTACTACCATGGTAGGACTATACCACCATACCAAAACTATATATCCAGACTACTAACATGGTAAGACTATACCACATTACCAAGACTATATATCCAGGCTACTACCATGGTAAGACTATACCAAGACTATATATCCAGACTACTACCATCGTAAGACTATACCAAGACTATATATCCAGACTACTACCATGGTAAGACTATACCAAGACTATATATCCAGACTACTACCATCGTAGGACTATACCCCCATACCAAGACTATATATCCAGACTACTACCATGGTAAGACTATAACACCATACCAAAACTATATATCCAGACTACTAACATGGTAAGACTATACGCCCATACCAAGACTGTATATCCAGACTACTACCATGGTAAGACTATACCACCATACCAAGACTATATATCCAGTCTACTACCATGGTAAGACTATACCACCATACCAAGACTATATATCCAGACTACTACCATGGTAAGACTATAACACCATACCAAGACTATATATCCAGACTACTAACATGGTAAGACTATACCCCCATACCAAGACTGTATATCCAGACTACTACCATGGTAAGACTATACCACCATACCATGACTATATATCCAGTCTACTACCATGGTAAGACTATACCACCATACCAAGACTATATATCCAGACTACTACCATGGTAAGACTATACCCCCATACCAAGACTATATATCCAGACTACTACCATGGTAAGACTATACCCCCTTACCAAGACTATATATCCAGACTACTACCATGGTAAGACTATACCAATACTATATATCCAGACTACTACCATGGTAAGACTATACCAAGACTATATATCCAGTCTACTACCATAGTAAGACTATACCAAGACTATATATACAGACTACTACCATGGTAAGACTATACCAAGACTATATATCCAGACTACTACCATGGTAAGACTATACCACCATACCAAGACTATATATCCAGTCTACTACCATGGTAAGTAGTACCACCATACCAAGACTTAATATCTAGACTACTACCATGGTAAGACTATACCCCCATTCCAAGACTATATATCCAGACTACTACCATGGTAAGACTATACCTACCAAGACTATATATCCAGACTACTACCATGGTAAGACTGTACCAAGACTATATATCCAGACTACTACCATGGTAAGACTATACCCCAATACCAAGACTATAAATCCAGTCTGCTACCATGGTAAGACTGTACCAAGACTATATATCCAGACTACTACCATGGTAAGACTATACCACCATACCAAGACTATATATCCAGTCTACTACCATGGTAAGACTATACCACCATACCAAGACTTAATATCCAGACTACTACCATGGTAAGACTATACCCCGATTCCAAGACTATATATCCAGACTACTACCAAGGTAAGACTGTACCAAGACTATATATCCAGACTACTACCATGGTAAGACTATACCCCCATACCAAGACTATATATCCAGTCTGCTACCATGGTAAGACTGTACCAAGACTATATATCCAGACTACTACCATGGTAAGACTATACCACCATACCAGGACTATATATCCAGACTATAGATATAGGTCTACCAATATAATTAGAATTACAAGAACGGACAGGCGGCTGGCTGTAAGTCTACCAATAGAATTACCATGACTGGAACGGACAAAGCCAACATGGCAGCTGGTCCCCCTACCAGAGAACATAGACTTGATGGCAATATCCCATTCTAGTATGTCTAACTCTATGGCTTTAATCACAGTTCCATTTTGAGTCGCTAAAACGATAATCCCCTAAACCGTCTAAAGGACGTAATCATACGGAAGGGTACATTTAGTACACGTGTGTTTTTGACATAATATTTGACTAAATGTGCCTTTTGTTTGTCTTACTCTCTTCAGATTTTGTGTACACGGGACGCTAACTAACGACAGTCTGGGTTCCTCTCCACACAGCTGAGTGAGAAGGAAAACCAGGGAAGAATCTGTTCAATACCACCAGACAGCCATTCTGTCACAACTAAAGCACTATAGAGTGTGGGGGGGGGGGGGGGGGGGGTATAGCTATTTATTTTTACACTGTTGGTTCAACCTCTCAGGATGTCTATTTAAAATGGAGCAGATTGACGTCTGGAAACATTGGCGTTTCGTCCACTTATAGCTGAATCTTAGGTTGCATTCAATGAGATCTGATTATATTGTTTTGCACCTAATTGTAAAGCTCTTCCAAGAAACATTATTCCCTAAACTCATGTTATTTCAATATTAATCATGTCTGATGAAAAAGACAAAAGGAACTGATATAAAATGTAGATATAATGATTCTTATTCAACATAACAGAAAAAAAGATGAATGAAAGCTATCAGGCGAAGCAATGAATAGGATTCTATGAGGCGTAGCTTCCCTGCATCACACAGCATTATTATGACAAGGCCTGAATGCCTGAAAACCTTCCCTACATCACACAGCATTATTATGACAAGGCCTGAATGCCTGAAAACCTTCCCTGCATCACACAGCCTTATTATGACAAGGCCTGAATGCCTGAAAACCTTCCCTGAAGAAACCTTCCCTGCATCCCAAATGGCACCCTATTCTCTATGGGCCCTAATCAAAAGTTGTGCACTATATAGGGAATAGGGTGCCATTTGGGTACAAAGACCTTTCTGTATAATATGTTCTAAATCGTAGTTGCTGGTTTGTAGTTTAAAAAAATAATGAACCCGGAGCAGACAGACAGACAGACAGACAGCTAGCTGTCTTGAGAGTAGCTCATCACAATGCTGTCTAGATCCTTGTATAAAGTAGCAGACCGTCTGTACAGTTGGTTGTGTTGTGAATAGTCCTCTTATCTTTAAACATGGCGTCAGTTCATGTTGTGTGTGTGTGTGTGTGTACCATTGAGATTGTACAGTAGAGCCTGGAGGAGGGAACAGCATATAGTTTGTATGCCATCTCAGCTACCTATGTTTTCTAGGGCAAAGGGAAAACTCCACTGGAAAACAAACGCCATCTTGTATTCGGTTGTTTCCGGAAAGAGGTGGTAACCTTTTCTCCGTGGTCTCTCGAACCAAGATGGAGGGAGTGTTCATGAGAGAGACTGTACGGGTTTTGTACATTACCTTCTTCAAAACATGATGTTGCATTTCTGATCATCCTTTTGCATAAAACTAGGCTGATGGATGTGTCTGTGAACAATACGAACAGTGATCTTTCTATGTCGTGTGTTGAACTGAGCGGGAGATCCCTTCAACTGAATCTGGGCTGGCCAGCTTCCTGATCTAAACAGGAGAAGGTCTAGAAGTTGGACTAAACTAAAAAAAAACAACTGAAGAAACTTCACACAATAAGCAATACTGGCCAAATTCTGCTGAGATCCTGGGGATAAAGTGAGAGAATTGAATAAAATGTCAACATCCTGACCCTGTGAGAGGTCTGTAGTGGCCAAGACACTGACCTTTCCAGACTGCAGGTTTTGGGACGTGGCATTTCTCTGTCTGAGCTTCTCTGAGCCCCGAGCCACGGAAACAGACCGAGCTACAGAAGAAACAGTGTTGGTTGGCATTCGTCCCATTGTTACTGAAGACAATGCAGATCTTCAGTAGCTCTCACTACGTTAGTATTTCAAAATCAATCTGTATCTACATATAAATAGTACGTTCAGATTGAATCTTCTCTCCAATGGCTCCCATTATGTTAGTGTTTCTACTCTATATTACAAAAATCACACATTTATTTTAACTTTGTTGTTCAATTTAAACATAAAAAAATACTAGCTTTAAAAAACAAATACTAAGATGATCATTTTCAGGGTTCTGACTCCTCCCAGTAGTATCAGATGGAACACATTCTGACTCCTCCCAGTAGTATCAGATGGAACACATTCTGACTCCTCCCAGTAGTATCAGATGGAACACATTCTAACTTTTCCCAGTAGTATCAGATGGAACACATTCTAACTTTTCCCAGTAGTATCAGATGGAACACATTCTGACTCCTCCCAGTAGTATCAGATGGAACACATTCTAACTCCTCCCAGTAGTATCAGATGGAACACATTCTAACTTTTCCCAGTAGTATCAGATGGAACACATTCTAACTTTTCCCAGTAGTATCAGATGGAACACATTCTGACTCCTCCCAGTAGTATCAGATGGAACACACCAGTCTCTCAGGCTTGACTCTTTCACCCCTGTCCTCCCCTATAAGCCTAAAGGTCATATCATAAAGAGATTGTCTCCAGATAATAGAGTACAGAAACATCAACTCTCTCCATCTGTTCTCCTCCCTGCTGGGAGTTGAGTGGATTTAATAGTGTGGTATTAAGCTCCACTGTAGATTCCTCAAAAGTTTTTCATTACAGAAATCTATATCAATCCCCTTCCCTCCTGTCAAACTAACACGTTGTTAGATCCCCAATGACCCTCTGGAACACATCTCTCTGGGTTTCACCAGAGTATGGCTGGTGCCCATACAGCAGCTAAAACTTCATGTGACGGCGCTTAGCTACCTGATGAATATTCTCCCAGCGTTTCTGTTTCCCTGTAACATCTCTACTACCTCGCTCACCAACCAACAGTTGACCTGCAGGGGAAACCTTCTAACCCAGGCCTTTAGAAAGAGACAAGGAGAGGAGGGGCAGAGGTGTTGGAGGCAAATCAGAGGAATTAACGGTCTTTAACAGAGAAGTCATGGTGTAAGCCTGCCGTATGTATCATTTACAGTATGTACCATTTACAGTATGTATCATTTACAGTATGTACCATTTACAGTATGTATCATTTACAGTATGTACCATTTACAGTAGGTATCATTTACAGTATGTATCATTTGCAGTTGGTATCATGTACAGTATGTACCATTTACAGTATGTGTCTTTTACAGTTGGTATAATTCCACACTGGAATATGAACATAACTTAAAACTAACTGAAAGAATGTTCCCTAGTCCAGAATGTTCCCTAGCCTAGAATGTTCCCTAGCCTGGAATCTTCCCTAGCCTGGAATGTTCCCTAGCCTGGAATGTTCCCTAGCCTAGAATGTTCCCTAGCCTAGAATGTTCCCTAGCCCAGAATGTTCCCTAGCCTAGAATGTTCCCTAGCCTAGAATGTTCCCTAGCCCAGAATGTTCCCTAGCCTAGAATGTTCCCTAGCCTGGAATCTTCCCTAGCCTGGAATGTTCCCTAGCCTGGAATGTTCCCTAGCCTAGAATGTTCCCTAGCCTAGAATGTTCCCTAGCCTAGAATGTTCCCTAGCCTAGAATGTTCCCTAGCCTAGAATGTTCCCTAGCCTATTGTATTCCCTAGCCTAGAATGTTCCCTTTCATTTAAAAGTAGAGAATGATGTTGTTTATTTTATTTTCATTTGTTTGTTTCTTCATAATCACACTGCTGGAAATGGAGGAGAAAGGTGTTGATGCATGTTCCTAATTGGTTTCCAACTCTGTTTCCGGTCTCTTGTTAATACGATGAGGTAATCTGCCAACTCATTACGTTCAGCACATAGTTAACTATGAACCGTTCATCCCTCTGGAGAACTAAAGTTGTATTAATTAATCACCGATGTAGGCAGGCGTCCCAAAAGGTAAGGCACCCTATTCCCTATATAGTGCACTACTGTTGACCAGAGCCCATAGGGCTGTGGTTAAAAGTAGTGTAATATGTAGGGAATAGGGTGCCATTTGGAGCACACAACCATAGAGTGATCATAGGAGTAGTATCTCTCTAGAGCAGTGTCTTACTCTGTGAGCATACTGCCAAAATAAGGAAGCCTTGTCCAAGCCAGAGCGAACCAAAGGGCAGGAGCCTGTCTCCTGTTTCTGAAGAGTGAGGCAACTTAATGTACTAGTACACCCCCTGGACAGGACACTACTCTGTCTAACTATACTGGTATATATTACTGTACTAGTACTACCCCTGGACAGGACACTAGTCTGTCTGACTATACTGGTATATATTAATGTACTAGTACTACCCCTGGACAGGACACTAGTCTGTCCGACTATACTGGTATATATTAATGTACTAGTACACCCCCTGGACAGGACACTAGTCTGTCTGACTATACTGGTATATATTACTATACTAGTACACCCCCTGGACAGGACACTAGTCTGTCTGACTATACTGGTATATATTAATGTACTAGTACACCCCCTGGACAGGACACTAGTCTGTCTGACTATACTGGTATAGATTGTATATTTGATATTGCGTTAACAGATTGTGAATACCAGAGGTGTCACAACACAACAACTGTCACGTGACCTATACCTACAGGGAAGAGCTGTGCTTCTCTGTCGTATTGTGTTTGCATTGGATCAATGTGAACGAATGTAAACAATGTTATGTTGTAAATATGCCTGGTTTTGTACCCCATGTTTATCCATGTGTATTGGTTGATATGATAAGCTATGTGTCATGTATGTAAGTAAAAAAAAAAAAGAAGCTTAATTGTTTTGAATATATGATCACATTAATAATACCGAGAATATGCAACCATGTTAAATATGCTAATCATGTATAATAAAATAAGAATATAGATACATCTAGTTGACATTTTGAATGAGATATTCCACATAATGCACTATAAACATTTTGTTTGCAAAAAAATATAAATTCCCAACTGTAATTTTGCCTGCTTGGAAATGATGTGCATGACGTTATTTTACTTAACATTGTTTAGAGAGGACAGAGTCGGCATGCTGGGATTAAATATCCTGGTAGGATTAAAATAGGATTAAATATCCTGGTAGGATTAAATATCCTGGTAGGACTAAATATCCTGGTAGAATTAAATATCCTGGTAGGATTAAATATCCTGGTAGGATTAAATATCCTGGTAGGATTAAATATCCTGGTAGGACTGGATATCCTGGTAGGACTGAATATCCTGGTAGGATTGAATATCCTGGTAGGATTAAATATCCTGGTAGGATTAAATATCCTGGTAGGATTAAATATCCTGGTAGGACTGGATATCCTGGTAGGACTGAATATCCTGGTAGGATTGAATATCCTGGTAGGATTAAATATCCTGGTAGGATTAAATATCCTGGTAGGATTAAATATCCTGGTAGGACTGGATATCCTGGTAGGACTGGATATCCTGGTAGGACTGGAGATCCTGGTAGGATTAAATATCCTGGTAGGACTGAATATCCTGGTAGGACTGGATATCCTGGTAGGACTGGATATCCTGGTAGGACTGAATATCCTGGTAGGATTAAATATCCTGGTAGGATTGAATATCCTGGTAGAACTGTGTGCGTGGTATGACTGAATATATCCTGATAGGACTGAATATATCCTGGTAGGACTGTGTGCCTGGTAGAACTAAATATATACTGGTAGGACTGAATATATCCTGGTAGGACTGAATATCCTGGTAAGACTGTGTGCCTGGTAGGACTGAATGTATCCTGGTAGGACTGAATATATACTGGTAGGACTGTGTGCCTGGTAGGACTGAATATATCCTGGTAGCACTGAATATATCCTGGAAGGACTGAATATCCTGGTAGAACTGTGTGCCTGGTAGGACTGAATATCCTGGTAGGACTGAATATATCCTGGTAGGACTGAATATATCCTGGTAGGACTGAATATATCCTGGTAGGACTGAATATATCCTGGTAGGACTGTGTGCCTGGGTAACCTGCACTGATCTTACAGAAGGCATTACCCTGAATCTGAACCTTAGAGCTGCTCTGTGTGTGGAGGGGGCCTCTCTAGGACAGCTCTGTGTGTAGAGGGGCCCTCTCTAGGACAGCTCTGTGTGTAGAGGGGCCCTCTCTAGGACAGCTCTGTGTGTAGAGGGGCCCTCTCTAAGACAGTTATGTGTGTGGAGGGGCCCTCTCTAAGACAGCTCTGTGTGTAGAGGGGCCCTCTCTAAGACAGTTATGTGTGTAGAGGGGCCCTCTCTAAGACAGTTATGTGTGTAGAGGGGCCCTCTCTAAGACAGCTCTGTGTGTAGAGGGGCCCTCTCTAGGACAGCTCTGTGTGTAGAGGGGCCCTATCTAAGACAGTTCTGTGTGTAGAGGGGCCCTCTCTAGGACAGCTCTGTGTGTAGAGGGGCCCTCTCTAAGACAGTTATGTGTGTAGAGGGGCCCTCTCTAAGACAGCTCTGTGTGTGGAGGGGCCCTCTCTAGGACAGCTCTGTGTGTAGAGGGGCCCTATCTAAGACAGTTCTGTGTGTAGAGGGGCCCTCTCTAGGACAGCTCTGTGTGTAGAGGGGCCCTCTATAAGACAGTTATGTGTGTAGAGGGGCCCTCTCTAAGACAGCTCTGTGTGTGGAGGGGCCCTCTCTAGGACAGCTCTGTGTGTAGAGGGGCCCTATCTAAGACAGTTCTGTGTGTAGAGGGGCCCTCTCTAGGACAGCTCTGTGTGTAGAGGGGCCCTCTCTAAGACAGTTATGTGTGTAGAGGGGCCCTCTCTAAGACAGCTCTGTGTGTAAAGGGGCCCCAAAAATGTCTAAAAACATAATTTCACTTTGACATTATGGGGTCTTTTGTTTAGGTCTGTGAAACAACATGTAAATGTAATCCATTTTAAATTCAGGCGGTAACACAATAAAATGTGTAAAAAGGCAAGGGGTGTGAATACTTGCTGAAGGCTCTGTCAGCTCAATCAGAAATGTCCTTTCTATAACGCTTGACTTTTACAGTTTGAATAGAGCCCTTGATCCCAGAAAAGTACTGTGTGATTGAAGTGCACCATCACGTGTGTATGTGTGACGTCGTTCACACACACTCCAATACACTGGTTTCAACCTGGTGTGGATTTGTGACTGAGTGTGGGGAGGGATGCTGTTTCTTGCATACCCCCCCCTGAGACACCCACAGAGAGTTCAGGTCAGAGCCATGGTCCACCATTTTCCAGTGTCCCTGGACCGGTTGGGGGGGGTTAAGTGCCCCCCCTGCACATCGATAGACTTTTCATCTTGTTGGCTCTGGAATTCGAACCGGCGACTGTTACTGCCCCAACGCTCTAACCTCTAACCTCTAACCTCGAGGCTACCTGACAGCGCTGATACAAGCTGTATAACCTTTGACCTCTATAATCAGGATACCTGGCAGTGGTTATTTAGAGGCCTGTATAACCTTTGAACTCTATAATCAGGATACCTGGTAGTGGTTATTTAGAGGCCTGTATAACCTTTGACCTCCATAATCAGGATACCTGGTAGTGGTTATTTAGAGGCCTGTATAACCTTTGACCTCTATAATCAGGATACCTGGTAGTGGTTATTTAGAGGCCTGTATAACCTTTGACCTCTATAATCAGGATACCTGGTAGCGGTTATTTAGAGGCCTGTATAACCTTTGACCTCCATAATCAGGATACCTGGCAGTGGTTATTTAGAGGCCTGTATAACCTTTGACCTCCATACAGGTAAATATAGTGAAGTGTGGAAACAACCTAACAGAAATGTAAATGGATTCACTAGGCCTCGGGACATGAATGCATGCACACGCTCCCTATCCTCTCTGAGCCAAACCTACATCCCTTAATCCCGTTTGTCAGAACAAGGTATTTCCAACGTGGATTACGGTGGCGTTTTATGCATATTTCCACCTCCCTCTCTGCCCCAATCTACCGCTGATAGATTTGAGGGAGGTATTAGTACCATTTAATCTCTAATCTCTATTTTGTATGAGATTTATTTCATTTGATGAATTGAGGCACTGCGTTTTAAAGGTTGGGATGAGGAATAGGGTTATAGATTTGAACATGTGAACTCCCATATTTTGACAAAATAAAACGGTTACCTGACAGGTCCTCTTTACCTTTGGTATTAATTTGATAATTACATGGATTTAAATAGATGTGTAAAGGTATGTAAGGGTTCAAGGTCAGAGTCTAATAAAATATAATGTCTGTCTGGGAGTCCTTTCTTTTAACCTTCTCAATCTGTGAAGGTAATTCTCTTCTCATTCTGTGAAGGTAATTCTCTTCTCATTCTGTGAAGGTAATTCTCTTATCATTCTGTGAAGGTAATTCTCTTCTCATTCTGTGAAGGTAATTCTCTTCTCATTATGTGAAGAGAGAGAATGAAAAGAGAATTAACTTCACAGAATGAGAAGAGAATTCTCTTCTCATTCTGTGAAGTTAATTCTCTTTTCATTCTCTGAAGCTTTCTTGAACAACACTTGACTGTCCAGTGGTTGGGGAACAACACTTGACTTGTCTAGTAGTTGGGGAACAACACTTGACTTGTCTAGTGGTTGGGGAACAACACTTGACTTGTCTAGTGGTTGGAGAACAACACTTGACTTGTCTAGTGGTTGGGGAACAACACTTGACTTGTCTAGTGGTTGGGGAACAACACTTGACTTGTCTAGTGGTTGGGGAACAACACTTGACTTGTCTAGTGGTTGGAGAACAACACTTGACTTGTCTAGTGGTTGGGGAACAACACTTGACTTGTCTAGTGGTTGGAGAACAACACTTGACTTGTCTAGTGGTTGGAGAACAACACTTGACTTGTCTAGTAGTTGGGGAACAACACTTGACTTGTCTAGTGGTTGGGGAACAACACTTGACTTGTCTAGTGGTTGGGGAACAACACTTGACTGTCTAGTAGTTGGGGAACAACACTTGACTTGTCTAGTGGTTGGGGAACAACACTTGACTTGTCTAGTGGTTGGGGAACAACACTTGACTGTCTAGTGGTTGGGGAACAACACTTGACTTGTCTAGTGGTTGGGGAACAACACTTGACTTGTCTAGTGGTTGGGGAACAACACTTGACTTGTCTAGTAGTTGGAGAACAACACTTGACTTGTCTAGTGGTTGGGGAACAACACTTGACTTGTCTAGTAGTTGTGGAACAACACTTGACTGTCTAGTGGTTGGGGAACAACACTTGACTTGTCTAGTAGTTGGGGAACAACACTTGACTTGTCTAGTGGTTGGGGAACAACACTTGACTGTCTAGTAGTTGGGGAACAACACTTGACTGTCTAGTGGTTGGGGAACAACACTTGACTTGTCTAGTGGTTGGGGAACAACACTTGACTGTCTAGTGGTTGGGGAACAACACTTGACTTGTCTAGTGGTTGGGGAACAACACTTGACTTGTCTAGTGGTTGGGGACCAACACTTGACTTGTCTAGTGGTTGGGGAACAACACTTGACTTGTCTAGTGGTTGGGGAACAACACTTGACTTGTCTAGTGGTTGGGGAACAACACTTGACTTGTCTAGTGGTTGTGGAACAACACTTGACTTGTCTAGTGGTTGGGGAACAACACTTGACTTGTCTAGTGGTTGGGGAACAACACTTGACTTGTCTAGTGGTTGGGGAACAACACTTGACTTGTCTAGTGGTTGGGGAACAACACTTGACTGTCTAGTGGTTGGGGAACAACACTTGACTTGTCTAGTGGTTGGGGAACAACACTTGACTTGTCTAGTGGTTGGGGAACAACACTTGACTTGTCTAGTAGTTGGAGAACAACACTTGACTTGTCTAGTGGTTGGGGAACAACACTTGACTTGTCTAGTGGTTGGGGAACAACACTTGACTTGTCTAGTGGTTGGGGAACAACACTTGACTTGTCTAGTAGTTGGAGAACAACACTAGTGGTTGGGGAACAACACTTGACTTGTCTAGTGGTTGTGGAACAAAACTTGACTTGTCTAGTGGTTGGAGAACAACACTTGACTTGTCTAGTGGTTGGGGAAGGGAGGGAGATATAAAGGTCAGCCCAATAAAACACTCTGCAGAGAGTTCATCAAAAACACCTCTGGTACCAAGCCTCAGTTGTAAACTTGATCTGTCCTGCTCTCATTCCCCCTTCTAAAAGGTCTGATTGTTTTTCTTTTATCGATCCCTCCATCCCTCCGTCTCCTGGAGACTGAAGAAATAAAATATCTAGACAGAAGGAAACATTTTACATTTAGAAGCAATCTAAGCTATTCTTCATTTGTGTGTTCTTCTGTCTACAGCAGGAAATGAATCCTGCAGTGACAGGAAATGTGAATTATTACGTGGATTATAATTAATAAGACTTCACATTTCCTGTGGCTCCAGGATTCTTTTGCTGCTGTTGCAAACTGTCTCAAATTAAGATCCAAAATCTGTATACCTGTGCTGTGTACCGGGTGCTGTGTACCGGGTGCTGTGTACCGGGTGCAGAAGTTTATTGGGCAGCAGCGTAAGGTCTAGCAAAGCTACACATGGTAGACAGAAGTCATCTTTAAAGGAGAACACTTTTGGATAATTGGATAATTCATTGATATTTTTTGTTGGGGGCAAATCAAATCTGACATTTTTAAAAGTGTAAATTACAAACTTTAGAATACTTTTAAAACCTAAAATACACTAAGTTTGCATTTCCTGCTGTGCAGGACAATTCTCAGCAACAAAATTGTGATCAAATTAAGATCCTACATCTGTAGTGTGCTTCCCAAATGGCAACCCTTCCCTCATATAGTGCACTACTATTGACCAGGAACCATAGGGAATAGGGTGAAACTACTATTGACCAGGGCACATAAGGAATAAGGTGCACTACTATTGACCAGGGCCCATAGGGAATAGGGTGCACTACTATTGACCATGGCCCATAGGGAATAGGGTGCACTACTATTGACCAGGGCCCATAGGGAATAGGGGGCCATTTGAGACTCAACCATAGAGCCTCTAAGAATAACTAATGTCCTTTTCTCTGTGATAAGCCTGGCTGTCATGGTAACCTCCATTAAATACATGCATAATTAATGGAAACTGCTCTCCTATCTGGAGACTAACAACAATAAGAAGAGGACAAGGCTGATGAGGTAGAGAGTGAGAAGCCATCATAACACAAACATCTGTCATTCACCTGTAACCAGGTGAGACACCATCATAACACAAACATCTGTCATTCACCTGTAACCAGGTGAGACACCATCATAACACAAACATCTGCCATTCACCTATAACCAGGTGAGACACCATCATAACACAAACATCTGTCATTCACC
This sequence comes from Oncorhynchus clarkii lewisi, assembly GCF_045791955.1. Lineage (NCBI taxonomy): Eukaryota > Metazoa > Chordata > Actinopteri > Salmoniformes > Salmonidae > Oncorhynchus > Oncorhynchus clarkii. The sequence continues at coordinate 317,284 of NW_027257956.1, forward strand.
TGTAACCAGGTGAGACACCATCATAACACAAACATCTGTCATTCACCTGTAACCAGGTGAGACACCATCATAACACAAACATCTGCCATTCACCTATAACCAGGTGAGACACCATTATAACACAAAGATCTGCCATTCACCTGTAACCAGGTGAGACGCCATCATAACACAACCATCTGTCATTCACCTATAACCAGGTGAGACACCATCATAACACAAACATCTGCCATTCACCTATAACCAGGTGATACACCATCATAACACAACCATCTGTCATTCACCTATAACCAGGTGAGACACCATCATAACACAACCATCTGTCATTCACCTGTAACCAGGTGAGACACCATCATAACACAAACATCTGCCATTCACCTGTAACCAGGTGAGACACCATCATAACACAAACATCTGTCATTCACCTGTAACCAGGTCAAATCATCAGTAAATCTGTGAATCCGGTTACTTACAATGGTTTTCTGAAAGACTGCAGTGCAGTTATAAAGTTAATGTTATAGTTGAAATGATCTTCTTAAGGATCCGCCCCTTTTTTTCAATTTTCGTCTAAAATGACTCATACCCAAATATAACTTCCTGTAGCTCTGGCCCTGAAGCAAGGATATGCATATTCTTGGTAGCATTTGAAAGGAAACACTTTAAAGTTTGTGGAAATGTGAAAGGAATGTAGGAGAATATAACACAATAGATCTGGTAAAAGATAATACAAAGAAAAAAACAACCATTCTTATGTACTTTTTTTGTACCATCATATTTGAAATACAAGAGAAAGGCCATAATGTATTATTCCAGCCCAGGTGCAATTTGGATTTTGGCCACTAGATGGCAGCAGTGCATGTGCAAGGTTTTAGACTGATCCAATGAACCATTTGAACCACTGTTCAAAATGTTGTATCAAGACTGCCCAAATGTGCCTAATTTGTTTATTAATAACTTTTCATCTTCAAAATTGTGCACTCTCCTCAAACAATAGCATGGTATTCTTTCACTGTAATAGCTACTATACATTTGGACAGTGCAGTTAGATTAACAAGAATGTAAGCTTTCTGCCCATATCAGATATGTCTATGTCCTGGGAAATGTTCTTGTTACTTACAACCTCATGCTAATCGCATTAGCCTACAGTCCGTTAGCTCAACCGTCCCGTGGAAGGGACACCGATCCCAAAGAAGATGTATTTATGAAAGAAGAAGAATATGGTGCAGTAATAAACTATTTTGAAGACAATAACTCTTATTCTTTTTATTAAAGATATCTATCAGGCACTATTACTCATCATTATGCAGCAGACGTTTTAAATGGATTGGCTTTATAAAAAAACATTCTCTTTCCAACACAAAATATATTAGTTTAGTACTACTGTTACAGCTCCTATTGTAAGAGGACATAACCTCCCCTGGAGCTGCCTCTTACTGCAATCACATGTTCAGCATATGGCTTTATGTATGAAATATCATTCCTCTTTTAGCCAAGGACAACAACGTCTTAGCTACTTCTGTTGTAGAAAATGCACAAGTGAATACTCCTGTACGTCTGATTAACGCAGTCGAGAGCAAGCCTTTTCTTGGAGCAGGGTAGGAAGGTGTAACGATTTGTAGTCAGGTCACATTCTTCTCTTATCCAATCGGATGGAAAACACTAACTGGATGTACTAGCTGTTCAAACCAATCGGAGAGCGGTAACACAAACGGACGACAAACTATTCAAACCAATCGGAGAGCGGTAACACAAACGGACGACAAACTATTCAAACCAATCGGAGAGCGGTAACACAAACGGACGACAAACTATTCAAACCAATCGGAGAGCGGTAACACAAACGGACGACAAACTATTCAAACCAATCGGAGAGCGGTAACTCATACGGACGACAAACTATTCAAACCAATCGGAGAGCGGTAACACAAACGGACGACAAACTATTCAAACCAATCAGAAAGCGGTAACTCATACGGACAACAAACTATTCAAACCAATCGGAGAGCGGTAACTCATACGGACGACAAACTATTCAAACCAATCAGAAAGCGGTAACTCATACGGACAACAAACTATTCAAACCAATCGGAGAGCGGTAACTCATACGGACGACAAACTATTCAAACCAATCGGAGAGCGGTAACTCATACGGACGACAAACTATTCAAACCAATCGGAGAGCGGTAACTCAAACGGACTACAAACTATTCAAACCAATCGGAGAGCGGTAACTCATACGGACAACAAACTATTCAAACCAATCGGAGAGCGGTAACTCATACGGACAACAAACTATTCAAACCAATTGGAGAGCGGTAACTCATACGGACGACAAACTATTCAAAACGATGCAAAAGTCTGCTACTGTGGTAAGAAAACACATTCAATTTGCATCGTGAAAAAAACTAAAACCACTAACTGACAGAAGGTAAGGCAGAAGACAGACTGCAGAGGAAGTTGCTACAGTCAAGGCATCTGCACATCTATCCAACCACAGACAAACTACCTATCCCAGGTTTTGTCCCGAACCCAGACCAACTGTCCGTGGCCCAGTCTACATATTGAACCCAGACCAACTGTCTGTGGCCCAGTCTACATATTTAACCCAGACCAACTGTCCGTGGCCCAGTCTACATATTGAACCCAGACCAACTGTCCCTGGCCCAGTCTACATATTGAACCCAGACCAACTGTCCATGGCCCAGTCTACATATTGAACCCAGACCAACTGTCCCTGGCCCAGTCTACATATTGAACCCAGACCAACTGTCCATGGCCCAGTCTACATATTTAACCCAGACCAACTGTCCGTGGCCCAGTCTACATATTGAACCCAGACCAACTGTCCGTGGCCCAGTCTACATATTGAACCCAGACCAACTGTCCGTGGCCCAGTCTACATATTGAACCCAAACCAACTGTCCATGGCCCAGTCTACATATTGAACCCAGACCAGCTGTCCGTGGCCCAGTCTACATATTGAACCCAGACCAACTGTCCGTGGCCCAGTCTACATATTGAACCCAGACCAACTGTCCGTGGCCAAGTCTACATATTGAATCGGGACCAAATAGGTTCAAACATGTCCTGCGGCAACCAACTGAAAATGAACAACAGACATATACCGTCCATGGCGGTTGGGTTGGCTGTAGTTGGACAGATGTCTTAAAGAAGCCTTGTTAGAAACAGGTTTAGTAAAAGGCAGGTGGTACAGAGAGGAGAGAGAGGGGGAACCGGATTAAAACAAACCGTAATATGCCTTTAAAAGTAATATACACATTGTTGCGATTTGTTTAAATCGTGGCCCGGGGTGTTAAAGAACAGTAACAGTGAGATAGGCATTTAAACACTTCCTAATACCACCTAGAGAAGAAGACCGTACATCATGCTGGGGGTGATCAGACCAAGGTCTGCTTCTGGCTCTGTCGTCCCAGAGATTAGAAGGACTCTCCCAGAATTCCTTTCACCGCATTCTCTCTGAACAAAGCACTGACATTTTGTGTAACTGGTGTTGAAGATTCTTCTCAGGTGGTCCTGGCCGGGTAGCCCTCACGATCCCTCCTTTCATACGACCAGGGGTTTGTAATGAAGAGTCTATTTAAAGAGAGTTCAAACGTAACAGACATTTCCTGTTTGTAAGTCAGTGAACTCTGAACTTTGAGACCGAGCTCGGCCAGTGAAGTAAACACAAACAACATTACAATCAGCACAGAGACACAGAGGCTCAACACGTAACACAGACCTGTCCAAAACATGACCCGTGACAGAAAGCGGCATTGTCCTTTTGGGATTTTTGCTTAGTCATAGACATAACCATCGCACTGTAATACACAGAGCATTAGAAAAGGCCCTCACCAGCTGAGAGTTGAACTGACAAAATGGCTCTTACACAAGTAGACAAACACACCAAGACAAGACAGACAAGCATTTCTTGTGCATGAGCCTCGAGTCCAGTCCAGCGGAATGAGAGTGTTCGGAACAGTCATAATAGGGAAGTTCAAACATTCCCCGCTTCTATGAGGTCCTCATCACACAACATCCACCACTGAGACCACAGTCATTATCAATCTATCAATCCATCCATCTAGTGTTCCTGTTCCCGGTCTCTGCGTCGGATAGGGACAGCGAACATCGGCAGGGTCCGGAAGGAGGCGGTGTTGGGCGGCGTCTTGCCCTGCTCTGAGTTGCCTGCCGGCTCGTACGAGCACTTCCTCTTTTGGATGGCCTCGGCGCGCACGGCCAGGCTGCGGGCGCACACGGTGAGAAGGACGATGAGGGTACCCACCAGCAGGCTCACCATGGGCCACAGGACGCAGTGGAGGAGGACGCTGGCGTCGTGGGAGCGCCGCCACAGTACGTCGTCAGGCCTGCAGGGGGGTAAAAGAGTAGGAAGATAGGGGGGCATGAGGCAACAAGAAAGGGGTGAGTGTTTACAGAATGCAAAGCAATGTCTGTCAATCAGGAACTTCAGTGTTGACAGAAAAGAGACAAAATGCAGCACAAATGTCACCTATCAACATTAAATGTGAAGGTTTGTCTGATGATCTAAGAGAAATATATTCTGGATTCCATCCAGGGACAAAGTACATCACGTTTCACTTAGTTGCAGAGAAGTCAGGATCCACAAGAAGGTTTCTATCCACAGGAGTGATTTAGCACCGACTCTTTGAAGGAGGGTGAGGGGTGGAGGAGGGAAGAGACATCAGGAGCACATGGCAGACAGCTACAGCTGGCAGCAATGCAAGATGGGATGGAGAAAGACAGAGACATGGAAGGAGGAGGGAGGATGATGGGAGGAGGGAGAATGATGGGAGGAGAGAGGAGGATGGGAGGAGGGAGGAGGATGGGAGGAGGGAGGAGGATGGGAGGAGGGAGGATGATGGGAGGAGGGAGGAGGATGGGAGGAGGGAGGAGGATGGGAGGAGGGAGGAGGATGGGAGGAGGGAGGAGGATGGGAGGAGGGAGGAGGATGATGGGAGGAGGGAGGATGATGGGAGGAGGGAGGATGATGGAAGAAGGGAGGATGATTGGAGGAGGGAGGAGGATAGGAGGAGGGAGGAGGATGGGAGGAGGGAGGATGATGGGAGGAGGGAGGAGGATGGGAGGAGGGAGGAGGATGGGAGGAGGGAGGATGATGATGGGAGGAGGGAGGATGATGGGAGGAGGGAGGATGATGGGAGGGGGGAGGATGATGGAAGAAGGGAGGATGATGGAAGAAGGGAGGAGAATAGGAGGAGGGAGGAGGGAGGATGATGGGAGGAGGGAGGAGGATGGGAGGAGGGAGGATGATGGGAGGAGGGAGGAGGATGGGAGGAGGGAGGATGATGGGAGAAGGGAGGTTGATGGGAGGAGGGAGGAGGATGGGAAGAGGGAGGATGATGGGAGGAGGGAGGAGGATGGGAGGAGGATGGGAGGAGGATGGGAGGAGGGAGGAGGATGGGAAGAGGGAGGATGATGAGAGGAGGGAGGAGATTGGGAAGAGGGAGGATGATGGGAGGAGGGAGGAGGATGGGAGGAGGGAGGATGATGGGAGGAGGGAGGAGGATGGCATCACTATGATGGCTTGACAGAAAAACATTAGCACAAAGACAGATAGATACTAAGAGACAAGGGCAGGATGAAGGGAGATGAGCAGACAGACATACATACTAAGAGACAAGGGCAGGATGAAGGAAGATAAGCAGACAGACAGATAGATACTAAGAGACAAGGGCAGGATGAAGGAAGATGAGCAGACAGACAGATAGATACTAAGAGACAAGGGCAGGATGAAGGAAGATGAGCAGACAGAGAGATAGATACTAAGAGACAAGGGCAGGATGAAGGAAGATGAGCAGACAGACAGATAGATACTAAGAGACAAGGGCAGGATGAAGGAAGATGAGCAGACAGACAGATAGATACTAAGAGACAAGGGCAGGATGAAGGAAGATGAGCAGACAGACAGATAGATACTAAGAGACAAGGGCAGGATGAAGGAAGATTAGCAGACAGACAGATAGATACTAAAAGACAAGGGCAGGATGAAGGGAGATGAGTAGACAGACAGATAGATACTAAGAGACAAGGGCAGGATGAAGGAAGATGGAGGTCAGGAGGGGGAATTGAAGGCACAGCTTTGAACAAACTGAAAGCCTGGATGTAGCCAGAGAACAGGGGACGATACAGAACAGACGAAGAGAAACGCTACATCATGTGTGAAGGAGTAATAACATTATCCCCTCGTTTAGGGAAAGACCTGGTCAGTCGTCCAACTGAATGTATTCAACTGAAATGTGTCTTCAGCGTTTAACCCCTCTGAATCTGCTGCCTTTATCCACATCCACGAGGAACAGTGGGTTAACTGCCTTGTTCAGGGGAACAGTGGGTTAACTGCCTTGTTCAGGGGAACAGTGGGTTAACTGCCTTGTTCAGGGGAACAGTGGGTTAACTGCCTTGTTCAGGGGAACAGTGGGTTAACTGCCTTGTTCAGGGGAACAGTGGGTTAACTGCCTTGTTCAGGGGAACAGTGGGTTAACTGCCTTGTTCAGGGGAACAGTGGGTTAACTGCCTTGTTCAGGGGAACAGTGGGTTAACTGCCTTGTTCAGGGGAACAGTGGGTTAACTGCCTTGTTCAGGGGAACAGTGGGTTAACTGCCTTGTTCAGGGGAACAGTGGGTTAACTGCCTTGTTCAGGGGAACAGTGGGTTAACTGCCTTGTTCAGGGGAACAGTGGGTTAACTGCCTTGTTCAGGGGAACAGTGGGTTAACTGCCTTGTTCAGAGGAACAGTGGGTTAACTGCCTTGTTCAGGAGAACAGTGGGTTAACTGCCTTGTTCAGGGGAACAGTGGGTTAACTGCCTTGTTCAGGGGAACAGTGGGTTAACTGCCTTGTTCAGGGGAACAGTGGGTTAACTGCCTTGTTCAGAGGAACAGTGGGTTAACTGCCTTGTTCAGAGGAACAGTGGGTTAACTGCCTTGTTCAGGGGAACAGTGGGTTAACTGCCTTGTTCAGGGGAACAGTGGGTTAACTGCCTTGTTCAGGGGAACAGTGGGTTAACTGTCTTGTTCAGGGGAACAGTGGGTTTACTGCCTTGTTCAGGGGAACAGAGGGTTAACTGTCTTGTTCAGGGGAACAGTGGGTTAACTGCCTTGTTCAGGGGAACAGTGGGTTAACTGCCTTGTTCAGGGGAACAGTTGGTTAACTGTCTTGTTCAGTGGAACAGTGGGTTAACTGTCTTGTTCAGGGGAACAGTGGGTTAACTGTCTTGTTCAGTGGAACAGTGGGTTAACTGTCTTGTTCAGGGGAACAGTGGGTTAACTGCCTTGTTCAGGGGAACAGTGGGTTACCTCTGAATGAGGGATGTTGATGATACCTCTGAATGAGGGGATGTTGATGATACCTCTGAATGATGGGAGTTGATGATATCTCTGAATGAGGGGATGTTGATGATACCTCTGAATGAGGGGATGTTGATGATATCTCTGAATGAGGGGAGTTGATGATATCTCTAAATGAGGGGATGTTGATGATACCTCTGAATGAGGGGTGTTGATGATACCTCTGAATGAGGGGTGTTGATGATATCTCTGAATGAGGGGAGTTGATGATACCTCTGAATGAGGGGATGTTGATGATACCTCTGAATGATGGGAGTTGATGATATCTCTGAATGAGGGGATGTTGATGATACCTCTGAATGAGGGGATGTTGATGATACCTCTGAATGAGGGGAGTTGATGATACCTCTGAATGAGGGGAGTTGATGATATCTCTGAATGAGGGGATGTTGATGATACCTCTGAATGAGGGGAGTTGATGATACCTCTGAATGAGGGGATGTTGATGATATCTCTGAATGAGGGGATGTTGATGATACCTCTGAATGAGGGGTGTTGATGATACCTCTGAATGAGGGGAGTTGATGATATCTCTGAATGAGGGGATGTTGATGATACCTCTGAATGAGGGGAGTTGATGATACCTCTGAATGAGGGGATGTTGATGATATCTCTGAATGAGGGGATGTTGATGATACCTCTGAATGAGGGGATGTTGATGATACCTCTGAATGAGGGGATGTTGATGATACCTCTGAATGAGGGGGGTTGATCATACCTCTGAATGAGGGGAGTTGATGATATCTCTGAATGAGGGGAGTGGATGATATCTCTGAATGAGGGGATGTTGATGATACCTCTGAATGAGGGGATGTTGATGATACCTCTGAATGAGGGGATGTTGATGATACCTCTGAATGAGGGGATGTTGATGATACCTCTGAATGAGGGGATGTTGATGATACCTCTGAATGAGGGGATGTTGATGATACCTCTGAATGAGGGGATGTTGATGATACCTCTGAATGAGGGAATGTTTTTAAGAGTAGTTAACAGGAGTTGATGATACCTCTGAATGAGGGAAGTTGATGATACCTCTGAATGAGGGGATGTTGATGATACCTCTGAATGAGGGGATGTTGATGATACCTCTGAATGAGGGGAGTTGATGATACCTCTGAATGAGGGGATGTTGATGATACCTCTGAATGAGGGGATGTTGATGATACCTCTGAATGAGGGGAGTTGATGATATCTCTGAATGAGGGGATGTTGATGATACCTCTGAATGAGGGGATGTTGATGATACCTCTGAATGAGGGGATGTTGATGATACCTCTGAATGAGGGGGGTTGATCATACCTCTGAATGAGGGGAGTTGATGATATCTCTGAATGAGGGGAGTGGATGATATCTCTGAATGAGGGGATGTTGATGATACCTCTGAATTAGGGAATGTTTTTAAGAGTAGTTAACAGGAGTTGATGATACCTCTGAATGAGGGGAGTGGATGATACCTCTGAATGAGGGGATGTTGATGATACCTCTGAATGAGGGGATGTTGATGATACCTCTGAATGAGGGAATGTTTTTAAGAGTAGTTAACAGGAGTTGATGATACCTCTGAATGAGGGGATGTTGATGATACCTCTGAATGAGGGGATGTTGATGATACCTCTGAATGAGGGGAGTGGATGATACCTCTGAATGAGGGGATGTTGATGATACCTCTGAATGAGGGGATGTTGATGATACCTCTGAATGAGGGAATGTTTTTAAGAGTAGTTAACAGGAGTTGATGATACCTCTGAATGAGGGGATGTTGATGATACCTCTGAATGAGGGATGTTGATGATACCTCTGAATGAGGGGATGTTGATGATATCTCTGAATGAGGAGATGTTTCTAACAGTAATTGTCAGGCGTATAATCAGAGCATCTGGTTACAAGAGTAAATACAGACTGATTACGTCAAGAGGAATATTTATCAGAGAGATAACAGATGCCAGGGATGAGGTGGATACAGATATACAGCAATATGATTTTATTGTTGTTTATGGGGTGATTCATACTCTTTATGTTCCAGTTAACAAAGTGTGAAAAAGTAATAATTATCCCAAATAGCAAAAGATCACAAAGCAGGTGTTGGATATAAAATGTTCAATAACATTATCCACTCGACATTCTGCTTCTTTATTACATTAAACCTTTACTTACGAACAGCTTGCATGCAAACTAAGAATTGGAACGGGTATTGAGTTAAAATATGTACATATTTTAGATGATATATAAATAAAATGGTCTGTAATCAGGCTCTTTTGGGGTAAGCAGTGGTCTGGAGGGGCCCACTTAGGCCAACACTGCAGCAGCCATACAGCATTACACAGCACTATACAGTAGCACACAGTAGTGCAGTGTAGACTGCAGTGGAAGATACAGCCCAGTGTCAGCCAACTGAATACTGGACTAGAGGGAACGTAGGACAGAGTCAACTCTACTGAGGAGTTCAAAGGCCTCTGAACAATGGACTAGAAGGAACGTAGGGCAGAGTCAACTCTGCTGAGGAGTTCACAGGCCTCTGAATACTGGACTAGAGGGAACGTAGGACAGAGTCAACTCTACTGAGGAGTTCACAGGCCTCTGAACAATGGACTAGAGGGAACGTAGGACAGAGTCAACTCTGCTGAGGAGTTCACAGGCCTCTGAATACTGGACTAGAGGGAACGTAGTGGTCTCTGAATACTGGACTAGAGGGAACGTAGTGGTCTCTGAACACTGGACTAGAGGGAACGTAGTGGTCTCTGAACACTGGACTAGAGGGAACGTAGTGGTCTCTGAATACTGGACTAGAGGGAACGTAGTGGTCTCTGAACACTGGACTAGAGGGAACGTAGTGGTCTCTGAACACTGGACTAGAGGGAACGTAGTGGTCTCTGAATACTGGACTAGAGGAAACGTAGTGGCCTCTGAATACTGGACTAGAGGGAACGTAGTGGCCTCTGAATACTGGACTAGAGGGAACGTAGTGGTCTCTGAATACTGGACTAGAGGGAACGTAGTGGTCTCTGAATACTGGACTAGAGGGAACGTAGTGGTCTCTGAACACTGGACTAGAGGGAACGTAGTGGTCTCTGAACACTGGACTAGAGGGAACGTAGTGGCCTCTGAATACTGGACTAGAGGGAACGTAGTGGCCTCTGAATACTGGACTAGAGGGAACGTAGTGGCCTCTGAATACTGGACTAGAGGGAACGTAGTGGTCTCTGAACACTGGACTAGAGGGAACGTAGTGGTCTCTGAATACTGGACTAGAGGGAACGTAGTGGTCTCTGAATACTGGACTAGAGGGAACGTAGTGGTCTCTGAACACTGGACTAGAGGGAACGTAGTGGTCACTGAATACTGGACTAGAGGGAACGTAGTGGTCTCTGAACACTGGACTAGAGGGAACGTAGTGGCCTCTGAATACTGGACTAGAGGGAACGTAGTGGTCTCTGAACACTGGACTAGAGGGAACGTAGTGGTCTCTGAACACTGGACTAGAGGGAACGTAGTGGCCTCTGAATACTGGACTAGAGGGAACGTAGTGGCCTCTGAATACTGGACTAGAGGGAACGTAGTGGCCTCTGAATACTGGACTAGAGGGAACGTAGTGGTCTCTGAACACTGGACTAGAGGGAACGTAGTGGTCTCTGAATACTGGACTAGAGGGAACGTAGTGGTCTCTGAACACTGGACTAGAGGGAACGTAGTGGTCTCTGAATACTGGACTAGAGGGAACGTAGTGGTCTCTGAACACTGGACTAGAGGGAACGTAGTGGCCTCTGAATACTGGACTAGAGGGAACGTAGTGGTCTCTGAACACTGGACTAGAGGGAACGTAGTGGTCTCTGAACACTGGACTAGAGGGAACGTAGTGGTCTCTGAATACTGGACTAGAGGGAACGTAGTGGTCTCTGAACACTGGACTAGAGGGAACGTAGTGGCCTCTGAATACTGGACTAGAGGGAACGTAGTGGCCTCTGAATACTGGACTAGAGGGAACGTAGTGGCCTCTGAATACTGGACTAGAGGGAACGTAGTGTTCTCTGAATACGGGACTAGAGGGAACGTAGTGGCCTCTGAACACTGGACTAGAGGGAACGTAGTGGTCTCTGAATACTGGACTAGAGGGAACGTAGTGGCCTCTGAATACTGGACTAGAGGGAACGTAGTGGTCTCTGAATACTGGACTAGAGGGAACGTAGTGGTCTCTGAACACTGGACTAGAGGGAACGTAGTGGCCTCTGAATACTGGACTAGAGGAAACGTAGTGGTCTCTGAATACTGGACTAGAGGGAACGTAGTGGTCTCTGAACACTGGACTAGAGGGAACGTAGTGGTCTCTGAATACTGGACTAGAGGGAACGTAGTGGTCTCTGAACACTGGACTAGAGGGAACGTAGTGGCCTCTGAATACTGGACTAGAGGGAACGTAGTGGTCTCTGAACACTGGACTAGAGGGAACGTAGTGGTCTCTGAACACTGGACTAGAGGGAACGTAGTGGTCTCTGAACACTGGACTAGAGGGAACGTAGTGGTCTCTGAATACTGGACTAGAGGGAACGTAGTGGTCTCTGAACACTGGACTAGAGGGAACGTAGTGGTCTCTGAATACTGGACTAGAGGGAACGTAGTGGTCTCTGAATACTGGACTAGAGGGAACGTAGTGGTCTCTGAACACTGGACTAGAGGGAACGTAGTGGTCTCTGAATACTGGACTAGAGGGAACGTAGTGGTCTCTGAACACTGGACTAGAGGGAACGTAGTGGTCTCTGAACACTGGACTAGAGGGAACGTAGTGGTCTCTGAATACTGGACTAGAGGGAACGTAGTGGTCTCTGAACACTGGACTAGAGGGAACGTAGTGGTCTCTGAATACTGGACTAGAGGGAACGTAGTGGTCTCTGAATACTGGACTAGAGGAAACGTAGTGGCCTCTGAATACTGGACTAGAGGGAACGTAGTGGCCTCTGAATACTGGACTAGAGGGAACGTAGTGGTCTCTGAATACTGGACTAGAGGGAACGTAGTGGTCTCTGAATACTGGACTAGAGGGAACGTAGTGGTCTCTGAACACTGGACTAGAGGGAACGTAGTGGTCTCTGAACACTGGACTAGAGGGAACGTAGTGGCCTCTGAATACTGGACTAGAGGGAACGTAGTGGCCTCTGAATACTGGACTAGAGGGAACGTAGTGGCCTCTGAATACTGGACTAGAGGGAACGTAGTGGTCTCTGAACACTGGACTAGAGGGAACGTAGTGGTCTCTGAATACTGGACTAGAGGGAACGTAGTGGTCTCTGAACACTGGACTAGAGGGAACGTAGTGGTCTCTGAATACTGGACTAGAGGGAACGTAGTGGTCTCTGAACACTGGACTAGAGGGAACGTAGTGGCCTCTGAATACTGGACTAGAGGGAACGTAGTGGTCTCTGAACACTGGACTAGAGGGAACGTAGTGGTCTCTGAACACTGGACTAGAGGGAACGTAGTGGTCTCTGAATACTGGACTAGAGGGAACGTAGTGGTCTCTGAACACTGGACTAGAGGGAACGTAGTGGCCTCTGAATACTGGACTAGAGGGAACGTAGTGGCCTCTGAATACTGGACTAGAGGGAACGTAGTGGCCTCTGAATACTGGACTAGAGGGAACGTAGTGTTCTCTGAATACGGGACTAGAGGGAACGTAGTGGCCTCTGAACACTGGACTAGAGGGAACGTAGTGGTCTCTGAATACTGGACTAGAGGGAACGTAGTGGCCTCTGAATACTGGACTAGAGGGAACGTAGTGGTCTCTGAATACTGGACTAGAGGGAACGTAGTGGTCTCTGAACACTGGACTAGAGGGAACGTAGTGGCCTCTGAATACTGGACTAGAGGAAACGTAGTGGTCTCTGAATACTGGACTAGAGGGAACGTAGTGGTCTCTGAATACTGGACTAGAGGGAACGTAGTGGTCTATGAATACTGGACTAGAGGGAACGTAGTGGTCTCTGAACACTGGACTAGAGGGAACGTAGTGGTCTCTGAATACTGGACTAGAGGGAACGTAGTGGTCTCTGAATACTGGACTAGAGGGAACGTAGTGGTCTCTGAACACTGGACTAGAGGGAACGTAGTGGCCTCTGAATACAGGACTAGAGGGAACGTATTGGTCTCTGAATACTGGACTAGAGGGAACGTAGTGGCCTCTGAACACTGGACTAGAGGGAACGTAGTGGCCTCTGAATACAGGACTAGAGGGAACGTAGTGGTCTCTGAATACTGGACTAGAGGGAACGTAGTGGCCTCTGAATACTGGACTAGAGGGAACGTAGTGGTCTCTGAATACTGGACTAGAGGGAACGTAGTGGCCTCTGAATACTGGACTAGAGGGAACGTAGTGGTCTCTGAATACTGGACTAGAGGGAACGTAGTGGCCTCTGAACACTGGACTAGAGGGAACGTAGTGGCCTCTGAATACAGGACTAGAGGGAACGTAGTGGTCTCTGAATACTGGACTAGAGGGAACGTAGTGGTCTCTGAATACTGGACTAGAGGGAACGTAGTGGCCTCTGAATACTGGACTAGAGGGAACGTAGTGGCCTCTGAATACTGGACTAGAGGGAACGTAGTGGTCTCTGAACACTGGACTAGAGGGAACGTAGTGGTCTCTGAATACAGGACTAGAGGGAACGTAGTGGCCTCTGAATACTGGACTAGAGGGAACGTAGTGGCCTCTGAATACTGGACTAGAGGGAACGTAGTGGTCTCTGAACACTGGACTAGAGGGAACGTAGTGGCCTCTGAATACAGGACTAGAGGGAACGTAGTGGTCTCTGAATACTGGACTAGAGGGAACGTAGTGGTCTCTGAATACTGGACTAGAGGGACCATAGTGGTCTCTGAATACTGGACTAGAGGGAACGTAGTGGTCTCTGAACACTGGACTAGAGGGAACGTAGTGGTCTCTGAATACTGGACTAGAGGGAACGTAGTGGTCTCTGAATACTGGACTAGAGGGAACGTAGTGGCCTCTGAATACTGGACTAGAGGGAACGTAGTGGTCTCTGAATACTGGACTAGAGGGAACGTAGTGGCCTCTGAACACTGGACTAGAGGGAACGTAGTGGTCTCTGAATACTGGACTAGAGGGAACGTAGTGGTCTCTGAATACTGGACTAGAGGGAACGTAGTGGTCTCTGAATACTGGACTAGAGGGAACGTAGTGGCCTCTGAATACAGGACTAGAGGGAACGTAGTGGTCTCTGAATACTGGACTAGAGGGAACGTAGTGGTCTCTGAACACTGGACTAGAGGGAACGTAGTGGCCTCTGAATACTGGACTAGAGGGAACGTAGTGGTCTCTGAACACTGGACTAGAGGGAACGTAGTGGTCTCTGAACACTGGACTAGAGGGAACGTAGTGGTCTCTGAATACTGGACTAGAGGGAACGTAGTGGTCTCTGAACACTGGACTAGAGGGAACGTAGTGGCCTCTGAATACTGGACTAGAGGGAACGTAGTGGCCTCTGAATACTGGACTAGAGGGAACGTAGTGGCCTCTGAATACTGGACTAGAGGGAACGTAGTGTTCTCTGAATACGGGACTAGAGGGAACGTAGTGGCCTCTGAACACTGGACTAGAGGGAACGTAGTGGTCTCTGAATACTGGACTAGAGGGAACGTAGTGGCCTCTGAATACTGGACTAGAGGGAACGTAGTGGTCTCTGAATACTGGACTAGAGGGAACGTAGTGGTCTCTGAACACTGGACTAGAGGGAACGTAGTGGCCTCTGAATACTGGACTAGAGGAAACGTAGTGGTCTCTGAATACTGGACTAGAGGGAACGTAGTGGTCTCTGAATACTGGACTAGAGGGAACGTAGTGGTCTATGAATACTGGACTAGAGGGAACGTAGTGGTCTCTGAACACTGGACTAGAGGGAACGTAGTGGTCTCTGAATACTGGACTAGAGGGAACGTAGTGGTCTCTGAATACTGGACTAGAGGGAACGTAGTGGTCTCTGAACACTGGACTAGAGGGAACGTAGTGGCCTCTGAATACAGGACTAGAGGGAACGTATTGGTCTCTGAATACTGGACTAGAGGGAACGTAGTGGCCTCTGAACACTGGACTAGAGGGAACGTAGTGGCCTCTGAATACAGGACTAGAGGGAACGTAGTGGTCTCTGAATACTGGACTAGAGGGAACGTAGTGGCCTCTGAATACTGGACTAGAGGGAACGTAGTGGTCTCTGAATACTGGACTAGAGGGAACGTAGTGGCCTCTGAATACTGGACTAGAGGGAACGTAGTGGTCTCTGAATACTGGACTAGAGGGAACGTAGTGGCCTCTGAACACTGGACTAGAGGGAACGTAGTGGCCTCTGAATACAGGACTAGAGGGAACGTAGTGGTCTCTGAATACTGGACTAGAGGGAACGTAGTGGTCTCTGAATACTGGACTAGAGGGAACGTAGTGGCCTCTGAATACTGGACTAGAGGGAACGTAGTGGCCTCTGAATACTGGACTAGAGGGAACGTAGTGGTCTCTGAACACTGGACTAGAGGGAACGTAGTGGTCTCTGAATACAGGACTAGAGGGAACGTAGTGGCCTCTGAATACTGGACTAGAGGGAACGTAGTGGCCTCTGAATACTGGACTAGAGGGAACGTAGTGGTCTCTGAACACTGGACTAGAGGGAACGTAGTGGCCTCTGAATACAGGACTAGAGGGAACGTAGTGGTCTCTGAATACTGGACTAGAGGGAACGTAGTGGTCTCTGAATACTGGACTAGAGGGACCATAGTGGTCTCTGAATACTGGACTAGAGGGAACGTAGTGGTCTCTGAACACTGGACTAGAGGGAACGTAGTGGTCTCTGAATACTGGACTAGAGGGAACGTAGTGGTCTCTGAATACTGGACTAGAGGGAACGTAGTGGCCTCTGAATACTGGACTAGAGGGAACGTAGTGGTCTCTGAATACTGGACTAGAGGGAACGTAGTGGCCTCTGAACACTGGACTAGAGGGAACGTAGTGGTCTCTGAATACTGGACTAGAGGGAACGTAGTGGTCTCTGAATACTGGACTAGAGGGAACGTAGTGGTCTCTGAATACTGGACTAGAGGGAACGTAGTGGCCTCTGAATACAGGACTAGAGGGAACGTAGTGGTCTCTGAATACTGGACTAGAGGGAACGTAGTGGTCTCTGAATACTGGACTAGAGGGAACGTAGTGGTCTCTGAACACTGGACTAGAGGGAACGTAGTGGTCTCTGAACACTGGACTAGAGGGAACGTAGTGGCCTCTGAATACTGGACTAGAGGGAACGTAGTGGCCTCTGAACACTATCTGTGTACCATTTCAGTTATAAACATATGTTACACTTTGCATTTATTTCAATCAATCTACGAGTTTACTGGTGATGGGAGAAAATCACTGGCATTGGGACAAGATAAATCTGCAATACAATGATCTGCCCTGAGGAACAAAAGGCCCAACTCAAGAGGTGGAGGGCTCCCGAGTGGCACAGCGGTCTATAAGGCACTGCATTTTAGCCACTACAGACACTGGTTCGATTTCAGGCTGTAACACAACTGGCCGTGATTGCGAGTCCCATAGGGCGGCGCACAATTGTCCCAGCGTCGTTCGGGATTAGGCCGTCATTGTAAATAAGAAGTTGTTCTGAACTGACTTCCGGAGTTAAATAAAGAAGAGTGTCCTGGATACAAGCCCCAGGTGTACCAGGTGTACCAGGTGTACCAGGTGTACCAGGCCCCAGGTGTACCACGTGTACCAGGTGTACCAGGTGTACCAGGCCCCAGGTGTACCAGGTGTACCAGGTGTACCAGGCCCCAGGTGTACCACGTGTACCAGGCCCCAGGTGTACCAGGTGTACCAGGCCCCAGGTGTACCAGGTGTACCAGGCCCCAGGTGTACCAGGTGTACCAGGTGTACCAGGCCCCAGGTGTACCACGTGTACCAGGCCCCAGGTGTACCAGGTGTACCAGGCCCCAGGTGTACCAGGTGTACCAGGTGTACCAGGCCCCAGGTGTACCACGTGTACCAGGCCCCAGGTGTACCATGAGACCCACACGGTCTGCAACAGTACGTGTTGATTACTTGAGTCACACTTTCTCAACAAGATCCAATGAGCCTCCAAAAATAGCCACTGAAGGGATGATTGGCCACGGACAAGTGTTGATAAGTGGTGTTCTCAGACTACTCCCTACAGTACATGAACATGTCACGTCCTGCCCCACAGGAAATGGATCCACAGCAGGCGACAGACTCTCCCATCACCACACAGCTGATGACCAGGTGCATCTTGTGACTTCACTGCCTGTCTGCTACTGTCTTTGCCATATTCGCTTTGTCAAATGTAAGTAATGTTAAGAGTTAAGACTTACTGCAGGAAAATATTACACGTGAAAATAGCAATAGTTAGTTGAAAAAGAACAGAGAGGGTTTTTGAAAGGCGGCCACATTACATTGTTACACCTTGGCCATCTGGTTCTCACTGCTTCTCCCTAAAATAGACTGCAGACTGAGCCCGTCCTGACAAACCCGCCCGGACGGGTCTCAAATCTCTAGAATCTCTTTGGAGGAAAAAAGTGTTTGTGTTTTACTTTCAGCAAACACGTGTTTGGTCTCGTGACAGCTCTGAAGGTGCTGCTGTATAACCAGGGAGCGTGTGAGGGGCTAGTGTTAGAGTTTAGGTTAAGGGAGGGGCTAGTGATAAGGTTTAGGGGGAGGAGGGTCTAATAGTAGGGTGTAGGGTTACGGGAGGGGCTAGTGGTAGGGTTAGGGGAGGGTAGGGTAGGGTTTAGGGGTAGGGGAGGGTCTAATAGTAGGGTTTAGGGTTGGGGAGGGGAGGGGCTAGTGGTAGGGTTTAGGGTTAGGGGAGGGTCTAATAGTAGGGTTTAGGGTTAGGGGACGGGCTAGTGGTAGAGGTTAGGGGAGGGGATAGCGGTAGGGTTTAGGGTTAGGGAAGGGGCTAGTGGTAGGGGTTAGGGGAGGGGATAGCGGTAGGGTTTAGGGTTAGGGGAGGGGCTAGTGGTAGGGGTTAGGGGAGGGGCTAGTGGTAGGGGTTAGGGGAGGGGATAGCGGTAGGGTTTAGGGTTAGGGGAGGGGCTAGTGGTAGGGGTTAGGGGAGGGGCTAGTGGTAGGGGTTAGGGGAGGGGATAGCGGTAGGGTTTAGGGTTAGGGTTAGGGGAGGGGCTAGTGGTAGGGGTTAGGGGAGGGGCTTGTGGTAGGGGTTAGGGGAGGGGATAGCGGTAGGGTTTAGGGTTAGGGGAGGGGCTAGCGGTAGGGTTTAGAGTTAGGGGAGGGGCTAGCGGTAGGGTTTAAAGTTAGGGGAGGGGCTAGCGGTAGGGTTTAGGGTTAGGGGAGGGGCTAGCGGTAGGGTTTAGAGTTTGGGGAGGGGCTAGCGGTAGGGTTTAAAGTTAGGGGAGGGGCTAGCGGGAAGGGTTTAGAGTTAGGGGAGGGACTAACGGTAGGGTTTAGGGGAGGGTCTCACCTTCTCTGCTGGTTGAAGAAACAGGTGAAGGATTGGGAGCTGACCTCTTTAGTCCAGTAGTCCTCCCACCACAGAACGTTGTCCTTGTTCTTCTGGTTGTCCCTCTCACATGGAGGAACGTACGAGCACTGGACAGAGAGAGAGAGGGAGAGAGAAGGAGAGAGAGAGAGAGAGACAGGGAGGGAGAGAGAGAGAGAGAGGGAGGGAGAGAGAGAGGGAGGGAGGGAGGGAGAGAGAGAGACAGGGAGGGAGAGCGAGAGAGAAGGAGAGAGAGAGAGAGAGAGAGAGAGATGGAGAGAGGGAGGGAGAGAGAGAGACAGGGAGGGAGAGGGAGAGAGAGGGAGAGAGAGAGAAAGAAAGAAAGAGAGAAAGAGAGAGAGAGGAGGAGAGGAAGGGAGAGAGCGAGAAACAGGGAGGGAGAGAGAGAGAGAGAGAGAGAGAGCGCGCGAGAGAGAGAAAGAGAGACAGGGAGGGAGAGGGAGAGGGAGGGAGAGAGAGAAAGAGAGAGAGAGGAGGAGAGGAAGGGAGAGAGAGAGAGTGTTATACAGTGCTACTAGCCATAATGTAATGCATCAAGACATAGGGTATTAAACACATCAAACACGTGGTTTCCCTGTGGTTGACACCGTTCCATTGACTCCATTCCAGCCATTATTATGAGTCATCCTCCCCTCAGCAGCCTCCACTGATCGTGACAGAAACACATTCAAACAGACATAAACAGGGCAGCAAAAAACGTACTGTGCATGAGGTTGATAGGGCTACAAAGGTCAACCAAGTCATCTTAAATGCAGATGTAAAAGAGACTCCAATTTCCCCTTGAACATGTGAGAACCGTGAGAGATACAGACACTGTCTAGAAGAGACTACAGGTGAGGATCGTGAGAGATACAGACACTGTCTAGAAGAGACTACATGTGAGGATCGTGAGAGATACAGACACTGTCTAGAAGACACTACAGGTGAGGATCGTGAGAGATACATACACAGTCTAGAAGAGACTACATGTGAGGACCGTGAGAGATACAGACACTGTCTAGAAGAGACTACATGTGAGGACCGTGAGAGATACAGACACTGTCTAGAAGAGACTACAGGTGAGGATCGTGAGAGATACAGACACTGTCTAGAAGACACTACAGGTGAGGATCGTGAGAGATACAGACACTGTCTAGAAGACACTACAGGTGAGGATCGTGAGAGATACAGACACTGTCTAGAAGACACTACAGGTGAGGATCGTGAGAGATACAGACACTGTCTAGAAGAGACTACAGGTGAGGACCGTGAGAGATACAGATACTGTCTAGAAGAGACTACATGTGAGGACCGTGAGAGATACAGACACTGTCTAGAAGACACATGAGGATCGTGAGAGATACAGACACAGTCTAGAAGACACTACAGGTGAGGATCGTGAGAGATACAGACACTGTCTAGAAGACACTACAGGTGAGGATCGTGAGAGATACAGACACTGTCTAGAAGACACGTGAGGATCGTGAGAGATACAGACACTGTCTAGAAGAGACTACAGGTGAGAACCGTGAGAGATACAGACACTGTCTAGAAGACACTACAGGTGAGGATTGTGAGAGATACAGGCACTGTCTAGAAGAGACTACAGGTGAGAACCGTGAGAGATACAGACACTGTCTAGAAGAGACTACAGGTGAGGACCGTGAGAGATACAGACACTGTCTAGAAGAGACTACAGGTGAGGATTGTGAGAGATACAGACACAGTCTAGAAGAGACTACAGGTGAGGACTGTGAGAGATACAGACACTGTCTAGAAGAGACTACAGGTGAGGACTGTGAGAGATACAGACACTGTCTAGAAGAGACTACAGGTGAGGACCGTGAGAGATACAGACACTGTCTAGAAGAGACTACAGGTGAGGACCGTGAGAGATACAGACACTGTCTAGAAGAGACTACAGGTGAGGATCGTGAGAGAAACAGACACTGTCTAGAAGAGACTACAGGTGAGGACCGTGAGAGATACAGACACTGTCTAGAAGAGACTACAGGTGAGAACCGTGAGAGATACAGACACTGTCTACATCCATCCCCTGGTTGATAAAGCCCTGAAAGTAATCCTCTACCCTCCATGGGAGATATAAGAAGCTTTTCTTCCGTGTCCGAGTCAAGCTGTCATTCTCCCTCAGTCTGTCTGAAATGACGCCCTATTTCCATGACATTAACTATATAGTTCACTACTGTTGATGAAAGCCTATAGGCCTCTGGTTGAAAGTAGATCACTACCATATAAGGACAAGGGTTCCATTTGGGAGGCAATCACAGTTTCACATCATTTTCCTCAGTCTACTTTTCAGGGCATGAAGAGCCAGAGCTGTGGGCACTGGAACAAAACAGAACCCATGGGGTGTCTGATTGGAATCCAGTCGGAGGACACTCTAAATGACTCTATATCAGGAATGAACAACACTCTAAATGACTCTATATCAGGAATGAATAACACTCTAAATGACTCTATATCAGGAATGAACAACAATCTAAATGACTCTATATCAGGAATGAACAACACTCTAAATGACTCTATATCAGGAATGAACAACACTCTACATTACTCTATATCAGGAATGAACAACACTCTAAATGGCTCTATATCAGGAATGAATAACACTCTAAATGACTCTATATCAGGAATGAACAACACTCTAAATGACTCTATATCAGGAATGAACAACACTCTAAATGACTCTATATCAGGAATGAACAACACTCTAAATGACTCTATATCAGGAATGAACAACACTCTAAATGACTCTATATCAGGAATGAACAACACTCTAAATGACTCTATATCAGGAATGAATAACACTCTAAATGACTCTATATCAGGAATGAACAACAATCTAAATGACTCTATATCAGGAATGAACAACACTCTAAATGACTCTATATCAGGAATGAACAACACTCTAAATTACTCTATATCAGGAATGAACAACACTCTAAATGGCTCTATATCAGGAATGAACAACACTCTAAATGACTCTATATCAGGAATGAACAACAATCTAAATGACTCTATATCAGGAATGAACAACACTCTAAATGACTCTATATCAGGAATGAACAACACTCTACATTACTCTATATCAGGAATGAACAACACTCTAAATGGCTCTATATCAGGAATGAACAACACTCTAAATGACTCTATATCAGGAATGAACAACACTCTAAATGACTCTATATCAGGAATGAATAACACTCTAAATGACTCTATATCAGGAATGAACAACACTCTAAATGACTCTATATCAGGAATGAACAACACTCTAAATGACTCTATATCAGGAATGAACAACACTCTAAATGACTCTATATCAGGAATGAACAACACTCTAAATGACTCTATATCAGGAATGAACAACACTCTAAATGACTCTATATCAGGAATGAATAACACTCTAAATGACTCTATATCAGGAATGAACAACAATCTAAATGACTCTATATCAGGAATGAACAACACTCTAAATGACTCTATATCAGGAATGAATAACACTCTAAATGACTCTATATCAGGAATGAACAACACTCTAAATGACTCTATATCAGGAATGAACAACACTCTAAATGACTCTATATCAGGAATGAACAACACTCTAAATGACTCTATATCAGGAATGAACAACACTCTAAATGACTCTATATCAGGAATGAACAACAATCTAAATGGCTCTATATCAGGTATGAACAACACTCTAAATGACTCTATATCAGGAATGAACAACACTATAAATGGTTCAATATCAGGAATGAACAACACTCCTTCTCTGTGGCCGACGTGAGTAAGACATTTAAATGTGTTAACCCTCGCAAGGCAATCGCCATCACACTGCACACTGCCCTATCCCATCTGGACAAGAGGAAAACCTACAGTTGAAGTGGGAAGTTTACATACACCTGAGCCAAATACATTTAAACAGTTTTTCACAATTCCTGACATTTAATCAGAGTAAAAAATCCCTGTCTTAGGTCCGTTAGGATCACCACTTTATTTTAAGATTTTAAGATTGTGAAATGTCAGAATAATAGTAGAGAATTATTTATTTCAGCATGTATTTCTTTCATCACATTCCCAGTGGGTCCGAAGTTTACAAACACTCAATTAGTATTTTGTAGCATTGCCTTTAAATTGTTTAACTTTTTGCACCAAAGTACGCTCATCTCTAGGAGACAGAATGCGTCTCCTTCCTGAGCGGTATGACGGCTGCGTGGTCCCATGGTGTTAATACTTGCGTACTGTTGTTTGTACACATGAACATGGTACCTTCAGGGGTTTGGAAATTGCTCCCAAGGATGAACCAGACTTGTGGAGGTCTACAATTTATTTTCTGAGGTCTTGGCTGATTTCTTTTGATTTTCCCATGATATCAAGCAAAGAGGCACTGAGTTTGAAGGTAGGCCTTGAAATACATCCACAGGTACACCTCCAATCGACTCAAATGAGGTCAATTAGCCTTTCAGAAGCGTCTAAAGCCATGACATCATTTTCTGGAATTTTCCAAGCTGTTTAAAGGCAGTCAATTTAGTGTATGTAAACTTCTGACCCACTGGAATTGTGATACAGTAAATTATAGGTGAAATAATTACTTGTGTCATGCGCAAAGTAGATGTCCTAACTGACTTGCCAAAACTATAGTTTGTTAACAAGAAATGTGTGGAGTGGTTGAAAAACGAGTTTTAATGACTTCCCGAATTCTGACTTCAACTAGAAATATTCAGAAATTTGGGATAAATTGTAAGCTTCCCCAAACCTGAAACTCACTGGCTGCCTACAGTACATTATCTCTGATCTCATGGCATTGCTGTCTATGAGGACAGTTACAGTACATTATCTCTGACCTCATGGCATTGCTGTCTATGGGGACAGTTACAGTACATTATCTCTGATCTCATGATATTGCTGTCTATGAGGAAAGTTACAGTACATTATCTCTGATGTCATGGCATTGCTGTCTATGGGGACAGTTACGGTACATTATCTCTGATCTCATGGCATTGCGGTCTATGGGGGCAGTTACGGTACATTATCTCTGATCTCATGGCATTGCTGTCTATGGGGACAGTTACAGTACATTATCAGTCTCATGGCATCGCTGTCTATGGGGACAGTTACAGTACATTATCTCTGATCTCATGGCATTGCTGTCTATGGGGACAGTTACAGTACATTATCTCTGATCTCATTTCCCCCCCCAACTCTCTTATCCTCTCGATCCGTCATAAACCACACATATACATCCATGTACACACACACACACACACACACACACACACACACACACACACACACACACACACACACACACACACACACACACACACACACACACACACACACACACACCCGTAATCCCTTGTGCTCGTCTCTTTATGTAATATTACATGTCTGGTTACTTCTGGTTCATGTATGGAGATAGAAACATGGTCGTTGTAATATGACTGAAACACATGACACATCATATCCTCGTGGGCAATTTGACTGAACCAATGTTTCTATTGCAGTTAGATTCCTATTACATTATGACAGTTAGATTCCTATTACATTATGACAGTTAGATTCCTATTACATTATGACAGTTAGATTCCTATTACATTATGACAGTTAGATTCCTATTACATTATGACAGTTAGATTCCTATTACATTATGACAGTTAGACTCCTATTACAATATGACAGTTAGATTCCTATTACATTATGACAGTTAGATTCCTATTACATTATGACAGTTAGATTCCTATTACATTATGACAGTCAGATTCCTATTACATTATGACAGTTAGATTCCTATTACATTATGACAGTTAGACTCCTATTACATTATGACAGTTAGATTCCTATTACATTATGACAGTTAGATTCCTATTACATTATGACAGTTAGATTCCTATTACATTATGACAGTTAGATTCCTATTACATTATGACAGTTAGATTCCTATTACATTATGACAGTTAGATTCCTATTACATTATGACAGTTAGATTCCTTTTACATTACGACAGTTAGATTCCTATTACATTACGACAGTTAGATTCCTATTACATTATGACAGTTAGATTCCTATTACATTTTGACAGTTAGACTCCTATTACATTATGACAGTTAGATTCCTATTACATTATGACAGTTAGATTCCTATTACATTATGACAGTTAGATTCCTATTACATTATGACAGTTAGATTCCTATTACATTATGACAGTTAGATTCCTATTACATTATGACAGTTAGATTCCTATTACATTATGACAGTTAGATTCCTATTACATTATGACAGTTAGATTCCTATTACATTATGACAGTTAGATTCCTATTACATTATGACAGTTAGATTCCTTTTACATTACGACAGTTAGATTCCTATTACATTACGACAGTTAGATTCCTATTACATTACGACAGTTAGATTCCTATTACATTTTGACAGTTAGACTCCTATTACATTATGACAGTTAGATTCCTATTACATTATGACAGTTAGATTCCTATTACATTATGACAGTTAGATTCCTATTACATTATGACAGTTAGATTCCTATTACATTATGACAGTTAGATTCCTATTACATTATGACAGTTAGATTCCTATTACATTATGACAGTTAGATTCCTATTACATTACGACAGTTAGATTCCTGTTACATTACGACAGTTAGATTCCTATTACATTACGACAGTTAGATTCCTATTACATTATGACAGTTAGATTCCTATTACATTATGACAGTTAGATTCCTATTACATTATGACAGTTAGATTCCTATTACATTACGACAGTTAGATTCCTATTACATTACGACAGTTAGATTCCTATTACATTATGACAGTTAGATTCCTATTACATTATGACAGTTAGACTCCTATTACATTATGACAGTTAGATTCCTATTACATTATGACAGTTAGATTCCTATTACATTATGACAGTTAGACTCCTATTACATTATGACAGTTAGATTCCTATTACATTATGACAGTTAGACTCCTATTACAATATGACAGTTAGATTCCTATTACATTATGACAGTTAGATTCCTATTACATTATGACAGTTAGACTCCTATTACATTATGACAGTTAGATTCCTATTACATTTTGACAGTTAGACTCCTATTACATTATGACAGTTAGATTCCTATTACATTATGACAGTTAGATTCCTATTACATTACGACAGTTAGATTCCTATTACATTACGACAGTTAGATTCCTATTACATTATGACAGTTAGATTCCTATTACATTATGACAGTTAGATTCCTATTACATTATGACAGTTAGATTCCTATTACATTATGACAGTTAGATTCCTATTACATTATGACAGTTAGATTCCTATTACATTATGACAGTTAGATTCCTATTACATTATGACAGTTAGATTCCTATTACATTATGACAGTTAGATTCCTATTACATTATGACAGTTAGATTCCTATTACATTATGACAGTTAGATTCCTATTACATTATGACAGTTAGATTCCTATTACATTATGACAGTTAGATTCCTATTACATTACGACAGTTAGATTCCTATTACATTATGACAGTTAGATTCCTATTACATTATGACAGTTAGATTCCTACTACATTATGACAGTTAGATTCCTACTACATTATGACAGTTAGATTCCTATTACATTATGACAGTTAGATTCCTATTACATTATGACAGTTAGATTCCTACTACATTATGACAGTTAGATTCCTATTACATTATGACAGTTAGATTCCTACTACATTATGACAGTTAGCATTCCATCCTGCAGCGGTTTTCATTGATGGGTTATCCTAAAAGGTTTTAGCTTCTGTAAATCTGAAACTGGCTCCAATCCCAGTGAGATGTTAAAGTCAGGTTAAAACCATGAGGTTTGTGGTCAGCATCAGTTTCTCTCCTCTGGAGAGCCTTGCAGTGCAGTTGCCGTACCAGGCAGTGATACTGTAAAAGTTTGTCAGGGTTTTAAGGTGACAAGCCAAATATATTTGCGCCTTCTTCCCCACACTGTATGTGTGGGTGGACCATTTCAGTTTGTCCGTGATGTGTATGCCGTTTTGATGATTGAGTTGGAGGCGTGCATGGCCACGCAGTTATGTGTGATCAGGACGTATAGGAGGGGCTAAGCATGCACCCTTGTGGGGCCCCAGTGTTGAGGATCAGGGAAGTGGAGGTGCTGTTTCCTACCTACGGCGGCCCGTCAGGAAGTCCAGGACAAAATCACGCAGGGTGGGGTTGAGACCAAGGACCTCAAGATTAATGATGAGCTTGAGGTCCTGTTTGTTCTCTCTCTCTCTCTCTCTCTCTCTCTCTCTCTGTCTCTCTATGTCTCTCTATGTCTCTCTCTCTCTCTCTCTCTCTCTCTCTCTCTCTCTCTCTCTCTCTCTCTCTCTCTCTCTCTCCCTCTCACTCTCTCTCTCTGCCAAATGAACACTACAAACTTTCATCCAAGTTAATTTAATTAATTAAATCATTTTCAGCGGGCCATTCACTAAAGCACCCAAAGCACTTCCTTGGCAACGAATGAGAGGAAAGTAGTCCTTCTGTCTTGGCCTAGATGTGTGTTCTGAAACCATGGTGATGGGCTGAGGACCTTGATCTGGCTGTTGATCTGGCTCTCTGGGCTGGCTGAAACTCACTATGACCCTTTTTTCTCTCTCTCTCTCTCTCTCTCTCTCTCTCTCTCTCTCTCTCTCTCTCTCTCTCTCTCTCTCTCTGTCTCGGTCTCTCTGTCTCTCTCTCTCTCTCTGTCTGTCTTCCCAACATCATATTTTTAAGCAGATTAGCATGAGCAGGTGAGTCAGTGGATGCTGACAGAGAGAGAGGGAGCGTGAGAGAGAGAGGGGGGGGGGGGGAGACAAAAACAGAGAGAGCCAGAGACTTAACAGAGAGGGGGGATAGAAAGCACCAGCTCAGCGGTTTATGTTCTAAATGTAATGAAGACCTTCTGGCCCTGTCCCTCTGTCTGCTGCTCCACATCAGGTAGTTGACCTCAGCTTCCCTTGGTATGTTAAACCTTCACAAGTCCTCTACAGGACACTGTATCAGTGGTACCACCACCACAACAACAACAACCAAAAGGCTCCTGAACAACTTCTACCCCCAATGCTATTGGTCAATCAGTGAAAAAAATGGCGATCTTAATTTGTATGCAGATGACACTAGTACAGTGCCTTGCGAAAGTATTCAGCCCCCTTGAACTTTGCGACCTTTTGCCACATTTCAGGCTTCAAACATAAAGATATAAAACTGTATTTTTTTGTGAAGAATCAACAACAAGTGGGACACAATCATGAAGTGGAACGACATTTATTGGATATTTCAAACTTTTTTAACAAATCAAAAACTGAAAAATTGGGCGTGCAAAATTATTCAGCCCCTTTACTTTCAGTGCAGCAAACTCTCTCCAGAAGTTCAGTGAGGATCTCTGAATGATCCAATGTTGACCTAAATGACTAATGATGATAAATACAATCCACCTGTGTGTAATCAAGTCTCCGTATAAATGCACCTGCACTGTGATAGTCTCAGAGGTCCGTTAAAAGCGCAGAGAGCATCATGAAGAACAAGGAACACACCAGGCAGGTTCGAGATACTGTTGTGAAGAAGTTTAAAGCCGGATTTGCATACAAAAAGATTTCCCAAGCTTTAAACATCCCAAGGAGCACTGTGCAAGCGATAATATTGAAATGGAAGGAGTATCAGACCACTGCAAATCTACCAAGACCTGGCCGTCCCTCTAAACTTTCAGCTCATACAAGGAGAAGACTGATCAGAGATGCAGCCAAGAGGCCCATGATCACTCTGGATGAACTGCAGAGATCTACAGCTGAGGTGGGAGACTCTGTCCATAGGACAACAATCAGTCGTATATTGCACAAATCTGGCCTTTATGGAAGAGTGGCAAGAAGAAAGCCATTTCTTAAAGATATCCATAAAAAGTGTTGTTTAAAGTGTGCCACATGCCACCTGGGAGACACACCAAACATGTGGAAGAAGGTGCTCTGGTCAGATGAAACCAAAATTGAACTTTTTGGCAACAATGCAAAATGTTATGTTTGGCGTAAAAGCAACACAGCTCATCACCCTGAACACACCATCACCACTGTCAAACATGGTGGTGGCAGCATCATGGTTTGGGCCTGCTTTTCTTCAGCAGGGACAGGGAAGATGGTTAAAATTGATGGGAAGATGGATGGAGCTAAATACAGGACCATTCTGGAAGAAAACCTTATGGAGTCTGCAAAAGACCTGAGACTGGGACGGAGATTTGTCTTCCAACAAGACAATGATCCAAAACATAAAGCAAAATCTACAATGGAATGGTTCAAAAATAAACATATCCAGGTGTTAGAATGGCCAAGTCAAAGTCCAGACCTGAATCCAATCGAGAATCTGTGGAAAGAACTGAAAACTGCTGTTCACAAATGCTCTCCATCCAACCTCACTGAGCTCGAGCTGTTTTGCAAGGAGGAATGGGAAAAAATGTCAGTCTCTCGATGTGCAAAACTGATAGAGACATACCCCAAGCGACTTACAGCTGTAATCGCAGCAAAAGCTGGCGCTACAAAATATTAACTTAAGGGGGCTGAATAATTTTGCACGCCCAATTTTTCAACGTGTGACATAACAGAGAGAGAGAGACTGGGGACTACTTAGACATAATGCTTCATAACGTGAGACATAACAGAGAGAGAGAGACTGGGGACTACTTAGACATAATGCTTCATAACGTGTGACATAACAGAGAGAGAGAGACTGGGGACTACTTAGACATAATGCTTCATAACGTGAGACATAACAGAGAGAGAGAGACTGGGGACTACTTAGACATAATGCTTCATAACGTGTGACATAACAGAGAGAGAGAGACTGGGGACTACTTAGACATAATGCTTCATAACGTGTGACATAACAGAGAGAGAGTGACTGGGGACTACTTAGACATAATGCTTCATAACGTGAGACATAACAGAGAGAGAGAGACTGGGGACTACTTAGACATAATGCTTCATAACGTGTGACATAACAGAGAGAGAGTGACTGGGGACTACTTAGACATAATGCTTCATAACGTGAGACATAACAGAGAGAGAGAGACTGGGGACTACTTAGACATAATGCTTCATAACGTGTGACATAACAGAGAGAGAGACTGGGGACTACTTAGACATAATGCTTCATAACGTGAGACATAACAGAGAGAGAGAGACTGGGGACTACTTAGACATAATGCTTCATAACGTGTGACATAACAGAGAGAGAGAGAGAGAGAGAGAGAGAGAGAGAGAGAGGAGGGAGAGACTGGGGACTACTTATACATAATGCTTTATAACGTGTGACATAACAGAGAGAGAGACTGGGGACTACTTAGACATAATGCTTCATAACGTGTGACATAACAGAGAGAGAGAGAGAGAGAGAGAGAGAGAGGAGGGAGAGACTGGGGACTACTTAGACATAATGCTTTAGAACGTGTGACATAACAGAGAGAGAGACTGGGGACTGGCTTTATAAACTGTGAGATTGTGAGGCTATGCAGTGAGAGGAGGTTCTAAAATAATAAAATGTTTTGCAAGGAGGAATGGGAAAAAATGTCAGTCTCTCGATGTGCAAAACTGATAGAGACATACCCCAAGCGACTTACAGCTGTAATCGCAGCAAAAGGTGGCGCTACAAAGTATTAACTTAAGGGGGCTGAATAATTTTGCACGCCCAATTTTTCAGTTTTTGATTTGTTAAAAAAGTTTGAAATATCCAATAAATGTCGTTCCACTTCATGATTGTGTCCCACTTGTTGTTGATTCTTCACAAAAAAATACAGTTTTATATCTTTATGTTTGAAGCCTGAAATGTGGCAAAAGGTCGCACAGTTCAAGGGGGCCGAATACTTTCGCAAGGCACTGTATGTATGCAATTGGTCCGACTGTTGATTCAGCGTTGTCATGGTTACAGTCTGATGTTGCAGCTGTTCAGGAAGCCTTGACCAATTGAAAGCTTGTACAGACAAAACTAAATACATGCTGTTTTCAAAGTCTCATAGAAGAACCTCTGTGGGGATACATCTTCACTCCTTCAATGGTTCTGTAACTGAACCTCTGTGGGGTTACATCTTCACTCCTTCAATGGTTCTGTAACTGAACCTCTGTGGGGTTACATCTTCACTCCTTCAATGGTTCTGAACAAAGTCCCTGCATACAAATACCTTGACTTTTAGATGGACATTGTCTCCTCCATCCCCTGTTCTCTCTCTAGGTCTGTCTCCTCCATCCCCCTGTTCTCTCTCTAGGTCTGTCTCCTCCATCCCCATGTTCTCTCTCTAGGTTTGTCTCCTCCATCCCCCTGTTCTCTCTCTAGGTCTGTCTCCTCCATCCCCTGTTCTCTCTCTAGGCCTGTCTCCTCCATCCCCTGTTCTCTCTCTAGGTCTGTCTCCTCCATCCCCCTGTTCTCTCTCTAGGTCTGTCTCCTCCATCCCCCTGTTCTCTCTCTAGGTTTGTCTCCTCCATCCCCTGTTCTCTCTCTAGGTCTGTCTCCTCCATCCCCTGTTCTCTCTCTAGGCCTGTCTCCTCCATCCCCTGTTCTCTCTCTAGGTCTGTCTCCTCCATCCCCTGTTCTCTCTCTAGGCCTGTCTCATCCATGCCCTGTTATCTCTCTAGGCCTGTCTCCTCCATCCCCTGTTCTCTCTCTAGGCCTGTCTCCTCCATCCCCTGTTCTCTCTCTAGGTCTGTCTCCTCCATCCCCTGTTCTCTCTCTAGGCCTGTCTCATCCATGCCCTGTTATCTCTCTAGGCCTGTCTCCTCCATCCCTGTTATCTCTCTAGGTCTGTCTCCTCCATCCCCCTGTTCTCTCTCTAGGTCTGTCTCCTCCATCCCCATGTTCTCTCTCTAGGTTTGTCTCCTCCATCCCCCTGTTCTCTCTCTAGGTCTGTCTCCTCCATCCCCTGTTCTCTCTCTAGGCCTGTCTCCTCCATCCCCTGTTCTCTCTCTAGGTCTGTCTCCTCCATCCCCCTGTTCTCTCTCTAGGTCTGTCTCCTCCATCCCCCTGTTCTCTCTCTAGGCCTGTCTCCTCCATCCCCTGTTCTCTCTCTAGGTCTGTCTCCTCCATCCCCCTGTTCTCTCTCTAGGTCTGTCTCCTCCATCCCCCTGTTCTCTCTCTAGGTTTGTCTCCTCCATCCCCTGTGGGGTTACATCTTCACTCCTTCAATGGTTCTGAACAAAGTCCCTGCATACAAATACCTTGACTTTTAGATGGACATTGTCTCCTCCATCCCCTGTTCTCTCTCTAGGTCTGTCTCCTCCATCCCCCTGTTCTCTCTCTAGGTCTGTCTCCTCCATCCCCATGTTCTCTCTCTAGGTTTGTCTCCTCCATCCCCCTGTTCTCTCTCTAGGTCTGTCTCCTCCATCCCCTGTTCTCTCTCTAGGCCTGTCTCCTCCATCCCCTGTTCTCTCTCTAGGTCTGTCTCCTCCATCCCCCTGTTCTCTCTCTAGGTCTGCCTCCTCCATCCCCTGTTCTCTCTCTAGGTTTGTCTCCTCCATCCCCTGTTCTCTCTCTAGGTCTGTCTCCTCCATCCCCTGTTCTCTCTCTAGGCCTGTCTCCTCCATCCCCTGTTCTCTCTCTAGGTCTGTCTCCTCCATCCCCTGTTCTCTCTCTAGGCCTGTCTCATCCATGCCCTGTTATCTCTCTAGGCCTGTCTCCTCCATCCCCTGTTATCTCTCTAGGTCTGTCTCCTCCATCCCCCTGTTCTCTCTCTAGGTCTGTCTCCTCCATCCCCTGTTCTCTCCCTAGGTCTGTCTCCTCCATCCCCCTGTTATCTCTCTAGGTCTGTCTCCTCCATCCCCCTGTTCTCTCTCTAGGTCTGTCTCCTCCATCCCCTGTTATCTCTCTAGGCCTGTCACCCCTGTTCTCTCTCTAGGTATGCCTCCTCCATCCTCTGTTCTCTCTCTCTCTCTCTCTCTGTCCTCCTGAGACTGGATTAATGTGACAGAGATGAATCAGCAAGTCCCGAGTCGTGTCCTGACTCCTATGAGTGTCTCTCTCTCTCTCTCTCACACACACACACACACACACACACACACACACACACACACACACACACACACACACACACACACACACACACACACACACACACACACACACACACACACACACACACACACACACACACACACACACACACACACACCCTGACTCCTGTGTGTCCCATTCTACCAGCCAGGGAGGAACAGATGAGGAACTAGGGCAGTCTTCCTCAGGCACTGTTTCCAGTAGATCTCCTGCTCTTACTATACTAGGGACAATTGCAGTGACTTGCAAAAGTATTCACCCCCCTTGGAATTTTTCCTATTTTGTTGCCTTACAACCTGGAATTAAAATTGATTTTTTTTGGGGGGGGGTTGTATCATTTCATTTACACAACATGCCGACCACTTTGAAAAAGCTAAATATTTTTTATTGTGAAACAAACAATAAATAAGACAAAAAAAACAGAAAACTTGAGTGTGCATAACTATTCACCCCCCCCCCAAAGTCAATACTTTGTAGAGACACCTTTTACAGCAATTACAGCTGCAAGTCTCTTGGGGTATGTCTCTATAAACTTGGCACATCTAGCCACTGGGATTTTTGCCCATTCTTCAAGGCAAAACTGCTCCAGCTCCTTCAAGTTGGATGGGTTCTGTTGGGGTACAGCAATCTTTAAGTCATACCAAAGATTCTCAATTGGATTGAGGTCTGGGCTTTAACTAGGCCATTCCAAGACATTTAAATGTTTTCCCTTAAACCACTTGAGTGTTTCTTTAGCAGTATGCTTAGGGTCATTGTCCTGCTGGAAGGTGAACCTCCGTCCCAGTCTTAAATCTCTGGAAGACTGAAACAGGTTTCCCTCAAGAATTTCCCTTAATAATTTAGCACCATCCATCAATCCTTGAATTCTGACCAGTTTCCCAGTCCCTGCCGATGAACAACATCCCCACAGCACCATCATGCTTCACTGTGGGGATGGGGTTCTTGGGGTGATGAGAGGTGTTAGGTTTGCGCCAGACATAGCGTTTTCCTTGAAGAAACAAAAAGCTCAATTTTAGTCTCATCTGACCAGAGTACCTTCTTCCATATGTTTGGGGAGTCTCCCACCTGCCTTTTGGTGAACACCAAACGTGTTTGCTTTTTTTTTTCTTTAAGCAATGGCTTTTGTCTGGCCACTCTTCAGTAAAGCCCAGCTCTGTGGAGTGTAAATCCCAGCTCTGTGGAGTGTACGGCTTAAAGTGGTCCTATGGACAGATACTCCAATCTCCGCTGTGGAGCATTGCAGCTCCTTCAGGGTTATCTTTGGTCTCTTTGTTGCCTCTCTGATTAATGCCCTCCTTGATTGGTCCGTGAGTTTTGGTGGGCGGCCCTCTCTTGGCAGGTTGGTTGGGGTGCCATATTCTTTCCATGTTTTTAATAATGGATTTAATGGTGCTCTGTGGGATGTTCAAAGTTTCTGATATTTTTTATAACCCAACCCTGATCTGTACTTCTCCACAACTTTGTCCCTGACCTGTTTGGAGACTGCCTTGGTCTTCATGGTGCCGCTTGCTTGGTGGTGCCCCTTGTTTAGTGGTGTTGCAGACTCTGAGGCCTTTCAGAACAGGTGTATGTATACTGAAATCATGTGACAGATCATGTGACACATAGATTGCACACAAGTGGACTTTATTTAACTAATTATGTGACCTCTGAAGGTAATTGGATGCACCAGATCTTATTTAGGGGCTTCATAGCAAAGGAGGTGAATACATATCTCTCTGTCTGTCTCTCTCTACCTCTCTCTCTCTCTCTCTCTCTCTCTCTCTCTCTCTCTCTCTCTCTCTCTCTCTCTCTCTCTCTCTCTCTCTCTCTCTCTCCCTGTCCTCTCTCTCTGTCTGTCTGTCGCTCTCTCTCTCTCTCTCTCTCTCTCTCTCTCTCTCTCTCTCTCTCTCTCTCTCTCTGTCTGTCTGTCTGTCTGTCTCTCTCTCTCTCTGTCTGTCTCTCTCTGTCTGTCTGTCTCTCTCTGTCTGTCTCGGTCTGTCTCTCTCTCTCTCTCTAGTATAAAGAAGTGCACCATATAGAGAATAGGGTGCCATTTGGGGCGTATGACTGTCTCTCACCTATGTGCACTTATAGGAAAAAAAAGGTGCTATCTAGAACCTAAAAGGGTTCTCTTTGAAGAACCCCTTCTTGTTTCCAGGTAGAACCCTTTTGGTTCCAGGTAGAACCCTACTAGGTTCCATGTAGAACCCTTTCCCGAGAGAGTTCTACATGGAACCCAAAAGAGTTCTACCTGGTAGCAAAAAAGGTTCTTCTATTGGGACAGCTGAAGAACCCTTTTCTAAGAGAGTGAAGGTGAGAGGAGGTGGTTAGCAGGGTGTTCAGGGAGGGTGTGACCAGGCCACCACATCACCCCAGGGACAGAAGCACCCGGCTGGGCTAAAGAGAGACGCCTCTCCCTGGGAGCCCTGGAGTCTGGTGCTCCAGTCTGCTCCTTATTAGCGCTAATTAGCTTAGCTTACTCAACCACAGCGGCATGAATTAGTCATTTACCAGGCAGAGCCATGGGGAGTCCCAAACGACCCCCTATTCCCTATATAGTGCACTACTTTCAACCAGGGCACATACGACCTCTGGTCTAAAGTAGTGCACTATATAGGGAATAAGGTGTGGTTTGGGACATAGTGAGAGGGCATGGCTCAGCACCAGCTACCATTAACCCTCAGCTGCACTATTCATTCAGTTATCCTTTGGAGAATTGGACGGATTCAACCTGTTTGATTTCTAATTGAATAACATGTCTTCTGATGACAGACAGACAGACAGACAGACAGAGAGACAGACAGACAGACAGACAGACAGACAGACAGACAGGCAGACAGACAGAGACAGACAGACAGACAGACAGACAGACAGACAGACAGACAGACAGACAGAGAGACAGACAGACAGACAGACAGACAGACAGACAGACAGACAGACAGACAGACAGACAGACAGACAGACAGACAGACAGGCAGACAGGCAGACAGACAGACAGACAGGAATGGGGCCCTTGCAGAAGGACGTCAAGACAGGCTACATTGTAAATTGAACCCTATTCCCTATAGAGAATAGTAGAGTTCCATATTAGACACACATACAGTATGTTTAGGAGGCTTTATCTGACCATGAGGAGAGTAACTGGTCCTGTTTAAATAACAAGCTGAATCAACAGCGGCCTGGACACTCAGAACCGGCTGACTATACACCATCAGGCCTCCTGAGGCTCCTCAGTAAACACACAGCCTGGTTCTTGTCAGTGATAGCTATGTGTGAGATCAGCGTACATAGCAGATACACTGATCGTGTGTGTGTGTGTGTGTGTGTGTGTGTGTGTGTGTGTGTGTGTGTCTGTGTGTGTGTGTGTGTGTGTGTGTGTGTGTCTGTGTCTGTGTCTGTGTGTGTGTGTGTGTGTGTGTGTGTGTGTGTGTGTGTGTGTGTCTGTGTCTGTGTGTGTGTGTGTGTGTGTGGGGATACGCTGCTCCCTCCCTCTACTCGGCACACTGATTCAGCTAGTGAGCCGCTGCGGTTTGTCTCTGCGGTACCTATCGCTCCGTCTTGGCCCTGCGTAGGAACCACTTCCCATACTGCTTCAGCTCAATGTTTCACTCCCAAAACAATTATCACATAAGGTCATTCTCTCTCTCACAGAAGAGCTATACCCCGCTGATATAACACCTGCCCTTGCCTGAATACTTATCAAGAGGGTAAACACACACAAATGCCATCATCACCATCACCATCATCACCTCTACCATCATCACCATCATCATCATCACCTCTACCATCATCACCATCACCATCATCACCTCTACCATCATCACCATCACCATCATCACCTCTACCATCATCACCATCATCATCACCACCTCTACCATCATCACCCTCATCATCACCTCCCCCATCATCACCATCATCATCACCTCTACCATCATCACCATCACCATCATCACCTCTACCATCATCACCATCACCATCATCACCTCTACCATCATCACCATCATCATCATCACCTCTACCATCATCACCATCACCATCATCACCTCTACCATCATCACCATCATCATCACCACCTCTACCATCATCACCATCACCATCTCTACCATCATCACCATCATCACCTCTACCATCATCACCATCACCATCATCACCTCTACCATCATCACCATCATCACCTCTACCATCATCACCATCACCATCATCACCTCTACCATCATCACCATCATCATCATCCCCTCTACCATCATCACCATCACCATCATCACCTCTACCATCATCACCATCACCATCATCACCTCTACCATCATCACCATCACCATCATCACCTCTACCATCATCACCATCACCATCATCACCTCTACCATCATCACCATCACCATCATCACCTCTACCATCATCACCATCACCATCATCACCTCTACCATCATCATCACCTCTACCATCATCACCATCATCATCACCTCCACCATCATCACCTCCATATAAAATGTAACCAAGGCCTGCCCTTCAAAGCCACGTAGCAAAGGATGGTATTGTGTTGTATTGTATTGATGAGCCCTTAGAGAGAAAGCAGCTTAAGACTAATGCTTTAGCTGGACAGAACAGTTATGAAACCTGGACCTTTATCCTCCACTAGAAAGTCTGTCTGAAAAGCTCAACAGATCAGATTAATAATCTGAGAGAGAGAGACAGAGAGAGAGAGAGAGAGAGAGGTAAAGAGAGAGAGAGAGAGAGAGATAGAGAGAGAGAGACAGAGAGAGAGAGAGAGTGAGAGAGAGGTAAAGAGAGAGAGAGAGCGAGAGAGAGAGAGAGAGAGAGAGAGGATGATGGAGAGAGGTAGAGAGAGAGAGAGAGAGAGAGAGGGGTGTGTGAGAGAGAGAGAGAGAGATGTGAGAGAGAGAGAGGTGAGTGAGAGGGGAGAGAGAGAGAGAGAGAGAGAGAGGGGGGTAGAGAGAGAGAGAGAGAGAGAGAGGGGTGTGTGAGAGAGAGATAGGTGTGTGAGAGAGAGAGAGAGAGAGAGAGAGAGAGAGAGAGAGAGAGAGAGAGAGAGAGGGGTAGAGAGAGAGAGAGAGATGTGTGTGTGTGTGTGAGAGAGAGAGAGAGAGAGAGAGGTGTGAGAGAGAGAGAGAGAAAGGTGTGAGAGAGAGAGAGGTGTGTGAGAGAGAGAGGTGTGTGAGAGAGAGAGGTGTGTGAGAGAGAGGTGAGAGAGAGAGAGAGAGAGAGAGAGAGAAAGAGAGAAGGAAAGAGAGAGAGGTATGAGAGAGAGCGAGAGGTGTGAGAGAGAGAGAGAGAGATGTGTGTGAGAGAGAGGTGAGAGAGAGAGAGAGAGAGAGAGAGAGAGAGAGAGAGAGAGAAAGAAAGAGAGAGAGGTATGAGAGAGAGAGCGAGAGGTGTGAGAGAGCGAGAGAGAGAGAGAGAGAGAGCGAGAGGTGTGTGTGAGAGAGAGAGAGAGAGAGAGAGAGAGAGAGAGAGAGAGAGAGAGCGAGAGGTGTGTGTGAGAGAGAGAGAGAGAGAGAGAGAGAGAGAGAGAGAGAGAGAGAGAGAGAGAGAGAGAGAGAGAGAGAGAGAGAGTTTTAAATCATCTTTATTGGGTCTGGGGGCCCACCACACAATAAATACTCATACAAAACCACAGTTACACATCAATTAAAAACACAACTCCAATTCCTCCTCCACAGTAACTAAACACAACAGCCTCTGAATACCCCATATACTCAAAAACAGATCAATATTGTTGACAAGTTTATAATAGGCAAACTCAACCCTTAGTCTCGCTGCCAACATTCCCTCCAGCATTCCCACCACATCCACAGACCCCTGTCCCCAAATATTGCTGCCTCTAACACAAAATTAAGCAACACAACTACACCCTTTTGACTAAACCTGTACTTTAACCCAAATATATACAGTTAGGAAGAGAAAAACTCTCCCAACGGTGAGAACCAATCAGTGATCAGGTCAATCATCCCGACCAACCTGGGACACAGTAAAAACAGATGTGCCAGAGATTCAGACTCAGCACAGAATGGACACCCCTCCCCAACAGTAGGGTCCAGGTGTACCCCCTTTACCCCATTACTCATAGTGGGCATCTCCTCCACCACCTGGAAGCCTAGCTCCACATGAACCCCTTCCTGTACCCCAGCACTTGTACTGGGCACCTCCTCACCAGTCTGATGAACTGGCTCTTCAGATACATCCTTACCTTCTACAACAATACTTTTCTGTAGCATAACATTTCCCTCTAATACAAGTTGCAACTCCGTGCCCTCAACACGGACACCTTGTCCCTCAGCAACAGGTGCTTGTGGCTGCTCTACCGCTGTCGGCCCACCTCTCTCTACATCAGTGGGCCCAGGCGTTACGAGGACCACCCACCCCCCCCTTCTCCCTTTTCCTGGTAAGCATGTCGCTTATGACCAACATCCCCAAACTCAAAACACCGTTGACTACCCGTACTAGCATAAGCCATATACAGTCTATTGTCATACTTGACTTTAAACGATAACTCTAAAGTCTGCTCCGGTGAGTCCAAAAACATAAACACCTGTCGCCGAAACGACCTAATCTGTTTCAACCCCGGGTGTTTGAAACGACCTAACCTGTTTCAACCCCGGGTGTTTGAAATTACCTAACCTGTTTCAACCCCGGGTGTTTGAAACGACATTACCTGTTTCAACCCCGGGTGTTTGAAACGACATAACCTGTTTCAACCCCGGGTGTTTGAAACGACATAACCTGTTTCAACCCCGGGTGTTTGAAACGACATTACCTGTTTCAACCCCGGGTGTTTGAAACGACATTACCTGTTTCAACCCCGGGTGTTTGCAACCCAACGGGACAACCTTAATTGAACTGGCGAACTTCCCAAAGCGCAATAACTCGCCCTCCAATAGCTCATTAGGAATAAACGGTGGTACATTTGAAATCGTTACCCTTGTTGACGGAGAAAAAAACTGAGTTACTTGAACAAACATTCCTTTAAGAAGTACACCATGCTCAACCATCCCATCTACCAGACACTCTTCTTTAAGAAGTACACCATGCTCAACCATCCCATCTACCAGACACTCTTCTTTAAGAAGTACACCATGCTCAACCATCCCATCTACCAGACACTCTTCTTTAAGAAGTACACCATGCTCAACCATCCCATCTACCAGACACTCTTCTTTAAGAACTACCACCACAGCTTTATTCATCCGGGATGCATAAGCAACATTCTCGTATCCCACCTTCTCTCCTACGGCGACCAGAAACTCCT
>NW_027257957.1:0-27500 GCF_045791955.1 Oncorhynchus clarkii lewisi
CTCTCTCTCTCTCTCTCTCTCTCTCTCTCTCTCTCTCTCAATTCAATGGGCTTTATTGGCATGGGCAACATATGTTTACATTGCCAAAGCAAGTGAAATATATAATAACAAAAGTGAAATAAACGTTTAAAAATGTAAATTAAACATTACACACCCAAAAGTTTCAAAGGAATAGAGACATTTCAAATGTCATATTATGTATATATACAGTGTTGTAAGGATGTGCAAATAGTTAAAGTACAAAAGGGAAAATAAATAAACATAAATATGGGTTGTATTTACAATGGTGTTTGTTCTTCACTGGTTGACCTTTTCTTGTGGCAACAGGTCACAAATCTTGCTGCTGTGATGCACACTGTGGTATTTCACCCAGTAGATATGGGAGTTTATCAAAATTGGGGTCTGTGTAACCTGAGGGTCTGTGTAACCTGAGATGTCTTGATATATTTATTTAACAAGCATTTCGCTACACTCGCATTAACATCCGCTAACCATGTGTATGTGACAAATTTGATTTGATTTGATTTGATAAACCAGTGGTCCATTGTATATGATGAGATGAGTGGTACAGATATTTTTTGGTTTAGGTTAACGGTAGAATATGCTTTTAGGAGACAGGGTAGTATCAGGGACATGGTTGATCCCTGCTGCTAAAGGAGAAACTTCTAGAACTTTCTGATGTCCTTTTCCTGTTCAAAGACCAACAGATTGATGACGCTGTGAGTGGATCAAGACGAATAAATCAAATCAAATTGTATTTGTCACATGTTTTTCGTAAACAACAGATGTGGACTAACAGTGAAATGCTTAGTTACAGTCATTTCCCAACAATGCAGAGATTAAAAATAGAGAAATAACAGAAAAATAATAGCATGAGAAATACATTCACACTGAGTAACGATAACTTGGCTATATACACGGGGTACCAGTACCGAGTTGATATGCTGGGGTATGAGGTAATAACTTGGCTATATACACGGGGTACTCGTACCGAGTTGATATGCTGAGGGATGAGGTAATATAATGGCTATATACAGGGGATACCAGTACCAAGTTGATATGCTGGGGTATGAGGTAATATGATAGCTATATACACAAGGTACCAGTACCGAGTTGATATGCTGGGGTATGAGGTAATATGATAGCTATATACACAAGGTACCAGTACCGAGTTGATATGCTGAGGTATGAGGTAATATGATGGCTATATACACAAGGTACCAGTACCGAGTCGATATGCTGAGGTATGAGGTAATATAATGGCTATATGCACGGGGTACCAGTACCGAGTTGATATGCTGGGGTATGAGGTAATATAATGGCTGTATACACGGGGTACCAGTGCTGAGTCGATGTGCAGGGGTACGAGGTAATGGAGGTAGATATGTACATATAGGTAGGGTTAAATTGCCTAGACAACAGGATAGATAATAGACAGTAACAGCAATATACTGTAGGTAGGGGTAAAGGATAGATAATAGACAGTAGCAGCAGTATACTGTAGGTAGGGGTAAAGGATAGATAATAGACAGTAACAGCAGTATGCTGTAGGTAGGGGTAAAGGATAGATAATAGACAGTAACAGCA
The DNA here is from genome assembly GCF_045791955.1 of Oncorhynchus clarkii lewisi. NCBI lineage: Eukaryota > Metazoa > Chordata > Actinopteri > Salmoniformes > Salmonidae > Oncorhynchus > Oncorhynchus clarkii. The sequence continues at coordinate 1,588 of NW_027257957.1, forward strand.
GTATACTGTAGGTAGGGGTAAAGGATAGATAACAGACAGTAGCAGCAGTATACTGTAGGTAGGGGTAAAGGATAGATAACAGACAGTAACAGCAGGATGTGTGTTAGCGCAAAAAGGGTCAATGCAGATAGTCCGGGTAGCTATTGGTTAACTATTTAACTAACTATTTAACAGTCTTATGGCTTGGGGGAAGAAGCTGTTCAGGATCCTGTTGGTTTCCAGACTTGGTGCTCCGGTACCACTTGCCGTGGGGTAGCAGAGAGAACAGTCTGACTGGGGTGGCTGGAGTCTTTGATCATTTTTAGGGCCTTCCTCTGACACCGCCTGGTATAGAGGTCCTGGATGGCTGGAGTCTTCCTCTGACACCGCCTGGTATAGAGGTCCTGGATGGCTGGAGTCTTCCTCTGACACCGCCTGGTATAGAGGTTCTGGATGGCTGGAGTCTTCCTCTGACACCGCCTGGTATAGAGGTCATGGATGGCTGGAGTGTTCCTCTGACACCGCCTGGTATAGAGGTCCTGAATGGCAGGGAGCTCGGCCCCAGTGATGTACTCGACTGTACGCGCTACCCTCTGTGGCATCGGATGCCAAGCCATACCAGGCGGTGATGCAGCCAGTCAAGATGCTCTCAACGGTGCAGTTGTATAACTTTTTGAGGATGAAAGGCCCATGAAAAGTCTTTTCAGCCTCCTGAGAGGGTAGAGGGGTTGTCGTGACCTCTTTATGACTGTGTTGGTGAGGGTCATCTGTTGGGGGGAGGGTCATCTGTTGGGGGGGGGGGGGGGTCATCTGTCTCTTTTCAGCCTCCTGAGGGGGCAGAGGGGTTGTCCTGACCTCTTTACGACTATATTGGTGTGTGTTGACGATGATCATTCATCTTTTGATCGGTTGGGGGGGGGGGGGGGGGGTCATCTGTTGATCTGTTGGGGAGGGGGGGATGGGGGTCATCTGTTGATCTGTTGGGGGGTCATCTGTTGATCTGTTGGGGGTGGGGGGGGTCATCTGTGAATCTGTTGGGGGGTCTTTAAGCTGATAGCAGCTTAAAGACCCTATAAAAAAACATCCTGTCACAACATGAACTTTAAGGCCACAGTCAAACCCCCAGACGCTGCTGACTGGGCCTTTTACATGTGAAAGGCAGGCTGATGGTGAAGAGATGTCCCACCTCAAATCAACTCCACAGAGACTCTTATCTTTTAATTTATCCTGTTTTAATAAAAAAAAAACAATTTAAAACCAGTTAAAAAGGTTCCAATTTCAGGACGGTGTTTATCAAGGTATATTCATCTGATGAATATGTGTTTTGATCGAACTCTGAATAGCCTGACATTTCTTTTGCTTGTCCTGTGACTGTGATTTGTATTTTAATGTTATTTTTTTAACCTTTATTTAACTTGGCAAGTCAGTTAAGAACAAATTCTTATTTACATTGAACTGCGGGTTAACTGCCTTGTTCAGGGGAACAGTGGGTTAACTGCCTTGTTCAGGGGAACAGTGGGTTAACTGCCTTGTTCAGGGGAACAGTGGGTTAACTGCCTTGTTCAGGGGAACAGTGGGTTAACTGCCTTGTTCAGTGGTAGAATGACAGATTTTTTACCTTGTCAGCTCAGGGATTTGATCTTGCAACTTTTTGGTTACTAGTCCAACGCTCTAACCACTAGGCTACCTGTCTCTAACCACTAGGCTACCTGTCTCGAACCACTAGGCTACCTGTCTCTAACCACTAGGCTACCTGTCTCTAACCACTAGGCTACCTGTCTCTAACCACTAGTCTACCTGTCTCTAACTACTAGGCTACCTGTCTCTAACCACTAGGCTACCTGTATCTAACCACACGGCTACCTGCTCTAACCACTAGGCTACCTGCCTCTAACCACTAGGCTACCTGTCTCTAACCACTAGGCCACCTGTCTCTAACCACTAGGCTACCTGCTCTAACCACTAGGCTACCTGTCTCTAACCACTAGGCTACCTGTCTCTAACCACTAGGCTACCTGTCTCTAACCACTAGGCTACCTGCCTCTAACCACTAGGCCACCTGCTCTAACCACTAGGCCACCTGTCTCTAACCACTAGGCTACCTGCTCTAACCACTAGGCTACCTGCTCTAACCACTAGGCTACCTGTCTCTAACCACTAGGCTACCTGCCTCTAACCACTAGGCTACCTGTCTCTAACCACTAGGCTACCTGCTCTAACCACTAGGCTACCTGTCTCTAACCACTAGGCTACCTGTCTCTAACCACTAGGCTACCTGTCTCTAACCACTAGGCCACCTGTCTCTAACCACTAGGCTACCTGTCTCTAACCACTAGGCTACCTGTCTCTAACCACTAGGCTACCTGTCTCTAACCACTAGGCTACCTGTCTCTAACCACTAGGCTACCTGTCTCTAACCACTAGGCTACCTGTCTCTAACCACTAGGCTACCTGCTCTAACCACTAGGCTACCTGTATCTAACCACTAGGCTACCTGTCTCTAACCACTAGGCTACCTGCCTCTAACCACTAGGCTACCTGTCTCTAACCACTAGGCTACCTGCTCTAACCACTAGGCTACCTGTCTCTAACCACTAGGCTACCTGTCTCTAACCACTAGGCTACCTGTCTCTAACCACTAGGCTACCTGTCTCTAACCACTAGGCTACCTGCCTCTAACCACTAGGCTACCTGTCTCTAACCACTAGGCTACCTGCTCTAACCACTAGGCTACCTGTCTCTAACCACTAGGCTACCTGTCTCTAACCACTAGGCTACCTGCCTCTAACCACTAGGCTACCTGTCTCTAACCACTAGGCTACCTGCTCTAACCACTAGGCTACCTGTCTCTAACCACTAGGCTACCTGTCTCTAACCACTAGGCTACCTGTCTCTAACCACTGGGCCACCTGCTCTAACCACTAGGCTACCTGTCTCTAACCACTAGGCTACCTGTCTCTAACCACTAGGCTACCTGCCTCTAACCACTAGGCTACCTGTCTCTAACCACTAGGCTACCTGCTCTAACCACTAGGCTACCTGCTCTAACCACTAGGCTACCTGTATCTAACCACTAGGCTACCTGCCTCTAACCACTAGGCTACTTGCCTCTAACCACTAGGCTACCTGTCTCTAACCACTAGGCTACCTGTCTCTAACCACTAGGCTACCTGCTCTAACCACTAGGCTACCTGCTCTAACCACTAGGCTACCTGTCTCTAACCACTAGGCTACCTGTCTCTAACCACTAGGCTACCTGCCTCTAACCACTAGGCTACCTGCTCTAACCACTAGGCTACCTGTCTCTAACCACTAGGCTACTAGGCTACCTGTCTCTAACCACTAGGCTACCTGCCTCTAACCACTAGGCTACCTGCCTCTAACCACTAGGCTACCTGTCTCTAACCACTAGGCTACCTGTCTCTAACCACTAGGCTACCTGTCTCTAACCACTAGGCTACCTGCCTCTAACCACTAGGCTACCTGCTCTAATCACTAGGCTACCTGTCTCTAACCACTAGGCTACTAGGCTACCTGTCTCTAACCACTAGGCTGCCTGTCTCTAACCACTAGGCTACCTGTCTCTAACCACTAGGCTACCTGTCTCTAACCACTAGGCTACTAGGCTACCTGTCTCTAACCACTAGGCTACCTGTCTCTAACCACTAACCACTAGGCTACCTGCCGCCCACTAGGCTACTAGGCAAGTCTTATTTACAGTGACGGCCTACCCCGGCCTACCTCGGCCTACCCTGGTCTAGCTCGGCCTACCTCGGCCTACCCCGGTCTACCTCGGCCTACCTCGGCCTACCCCGGTCTACCTCTGCCTACCTCGGCCTACCCCGGTCTACCTCGGCCTACCCTGGTCTACCTCGGCCTACCCTGGTCTACCTCGGTCTACCCTGGTCTACCTCGGCCTACCCTGGTCTACCTCAGGCCTACCTCGGCCTACCCTGGTCTACCTCGGCCTACCTCGGCCTAGCCCGGTCTACCTCGGCCTACCTCGGCCTACCCCGGTCTACCTCGGCCTACCTTGGCCTACCCTGGTCTACCCCGGATGACACTGGGCCAATTGTGCTCCGCCCCAATGGGACTCCCAATCACGGCCGGTTGTGATACAGCCTGGATAAGGCTTTTCCTTCTCTCCGACGTCTCTTCATCTCCGTCTTTCTCTCAGGAACACAGACGAGGCGAGCGCACGCTCACATCCCACATGACACCCTGCTCAAACTCCTGCTCCAATCCCTTCTCAGTAGATGGGACTCCTGCTCCAATCCCTTCTCAGTAGAAGGGACTATTGCTCCAATCCCTCCTCAGTAGAACGGACTCCTGCTCCAATCCCTCCTCAGTAGAACGGACTCCTGATGTTGCATCACTGTCCTCTCAGACCAGGATGTTGCATCACTGTCCTCTCAGACCAGGATGTTGCATCACTGTCTTCTCAGACCAGGATGTTGCATCACTGTCCTCTCAGACCAGGATGTTGCATCACTGTCTTCTCAGACCAGGATGTTGCATCACTGTCCTCTCAGACCAGGATGTTGCATCACTGTCCTCTCAGACCAGGATGTTGCATCACTGTCTTCTCAGACCAGGATGTTGCATCACTGTCTTCTCAGACCAGGATGTTGCATCACTGTCTTCTCAGACCAGGATGTTGCATCACTGTCCTCTCAGACCAGGATGTTGCATCACTGTCTTCTCAGACCAGGATGTTGCATCACTGTCCTCTCAGACCAGGATGTTGCATCACTGTCTTCTCAGACCAGGATGTTGCATCACTGTCTTCTCAGACCAGGATGTTGCATCACTGTCCTCTCAGACCAGGATGTTGCATCACTGTCCTCTCAGACCAGGATGTTGCATCACTGTCCTCTCAGACCAGGATGTTGCATCACTGTCCTCTCAGACAAGGATTTTGCATCACTGTCCTCTCAGACCAGGATGTTGCATCAATGTCCTCTCAGACCAGGATGTTGCATCACTGTCCTCTCAGAAGAGGATGTTACATCACTGTCTTCTAAGACCAGGATGTTGCATCACTGTCCTCTCAGACCAGGATGTTGCATCACTGTCCTCTCAGACCAGGATGTTGCATCACTGTCCTCTCAGACCAGGATGTTGCATCACTGTCCTCTCAGACCAGGATGTTGCATCACTGTCCTCTCAGACCAGGATGTTGCATCACTGTCCTCTCAGACCAGGATGTTGCATCACTGTCCTCTCAGACCAGGATGTTGCATCACTGTCCTCTCAGACCAGGATGTTGCATCACTGTCCTCTCAGACCAGGATGTTGCATCACTGTCCTCTCAGACCAGGATGTTGCATCACTGTCCTCTCAGACCAGGATGTTGCATCACTGTCCTCTCAGACCAGGATGTTGCATCACTGTCCTCTCAGACCAGGATGTTGCATCACTGTCCTCTCAGACCAGGATGTTGCATCACTGTCCTCTCAGACCAGGATGTTGGTGTCTGGAGTCTGTAATCCTTGTACTTCAAAATTCTCTAAGATTAAAAAATATATAAATAAATAAATGATCACATGATTTTAATTGTATTTTTATAAGAATACCTTAATACCTTTTTTTGCACTATTGGTTAGGGGCTTGTTAGTAAGCATTTCACTGTAAGGTGAACTACCTACACCAGTTGTATTCAGCATTTCACTGTAAGGTCTACTACACCTGTTGTGTTCAGCATTTCACTGTGAGGTCTACTACACCAGTTGTATTCAGCATTTCACTGTAAGGTCTACTACACCTGTTGTATTCAGCATTTCACTGTAAGGTCTACTACACCTGTTGTATTCAGCATTTCACTGTGAGGTCTACTACACCTGTTGTATTCAGCATTTCACTGTAAGGTCTACTACACCTGTTGTATTCAGCATTTCACTGTAAGGTCTACCTACACCTGTTGTATTCAGCATTTCACTGTAACGTCTACTACACCTGTTGTATTCAGCATTTCACTGTGAGGTCTACTACACCTGTTGTATTCAGCATTTCACTGTAAGGTCTACTACACCTGTTGTATTCAGCATTTCACTGTAAGGTGAACTACCTACACCTGTTGTATTCGGCGCACGTGACAAATAAACTTTGATTTGATTTGTTGTTCTCTATAGAGATTGATTATACTGCAAAATGTGTGTGAGTGTGTGTGTGTGTGGGTTTGTGAGTGCGTGCGTGTGTGTGTGGATGTGTGTGTGTGCATGTGTGTGAGTGTATGAGAGAGCGAGAGAGAGCGAGAGAGAGAGAGAGAGAGAGAGAAACCCTGGGCCTGCCGCCAGACATGTGGTTTGGCTTCCCCTGGTGTGGGCCAGGTTGTGATGGGTTATGTAGTTTTTGTGGGTTTGGTTCTCAAGCGAAGACATGAAAGACACACTTGATCACCGTCTTCACACAGACAGTAGAATACAAACATCAGGATATATGCACAGATGCACGCTCACAAACGGATTAACAAGTGTTGGTTGGCAACGGTGTGTGTGTGTCTCTGTGTGTGTGTGTGTGTGTGTGTGTGTGTGCGTGTGTGCGTGTGTGTGTGTGTTCAAGACGTGGGAGTATGGGCTGTTCTCAGTGACTCATTGACTCTTTCTGCTGCCAGCCACAGGTGTGAAGAGGTGGGCTCTCCTCCCTCTCATAGCTCAGACCCCTTCAACACCTCGTGCCCCCTCAACACCTCTTGTAGCGAGAGAAAACGACAGAGAGAGGGGACAGGGGGATAGACGGGGACAGGAGGGGACAGAGGGACAGACGGGGACAGGAGGGAACAGAGGGTAAGATAGGGACAGGAGGAGACAGAGGGGCAGACAGGGACAGGAGGAGACAGGAGGGGACAGGAGGAGACAGGAGGAGATAGAGGGGCAGACGGGGACAGGAGGGGACAGAGGGACAGGAGGAGACAGGAGGGGACAGAGGGGCAGATGGGGACAGGAGGAGACAGAGGGGCAGAAAGGGACAGGAGGAGACAGAGGGGCAGAAAGGGACAGGAGGAGACAGGAGGGGGCAGAGGGGACAGGAGGAGACAGGAGGGGACAGGAGGAGACAGGAGGGGACAGAGGGGACAGGAGGGGACAGATGGGACAGGAGGAGACAGGAGGGGACAGAGGGGACAGGAGGAGACAGGAGGGGACAGAGGGGACAGGAGGGGACAGAGGGAACAGGAGGAGACAGGAGGGGACAGAGGGGACAGGAGGGGACAGAGGGGACAGGAGGAGACAGGAGGGGACAGAGGGGACAGGAGGGGACAGAGGGGACAGGAGGAGACAGGAGGGGACAGGAGGAGACAGGAGGGGACAGAGGGGACAGGAGGAGACAGGAGGGGACAGGAGGAGACAGAGGGGTAGACGAGGACAGGAGGAGACAGGAGGGGACAGGAGGGGACAGGAGGGGACAGGAGGAGACAGGAGGGGACAGAGGGGCAGACGGGGACAGGAGGAGACAGGAGGGGACAGGAGGGGACAGGAGTAGACAGGAGGGGACAGAGGGGCAGATGGGACAGGAGGAGACAGGAGGGGACAGGAGGGGACAGGAGGAGACAGGAGGAGACAGAGGGGCAGACAGGGACAGGAGGGGACAGAGGGGCAGACGGGGACAGGAGGAGACGGGAGGGGACAGAGGGGCAGACAGGGACAGGAGGGGCAGACAGGGACAGGAGGGGCAGACGGGGACAGGAGGAGACAGGGGGAGACAGGAGGGGACAGAGGGGCAGACAGGGACAGGAGGGGACAGGAGGGGACAGAAGGGCAGACGGGGACAGGAGGAGACGGGAGGGGACAGAGGGACAGGAGGGGACAGGAGGGGACAGAGGGGCAGACGGGGACAGGAGGAGACAGGAGGGGCAGACAGGGACAGGAGGGGCAGACGGGGACAGGAGGAGACAGGAGGAGACAGGAGGGGCAGACGGGGACAGGAGGAGACAGGAGGGGACAGAGGGGTAGACAGCGACAGGAGGAGACAGGAGGGGACAGAGGGGCAGACAGGGACAGGAGGAGACAGGAGGGGACAGAGGGGCAGACGGGGACAGGTGGAGACAGAGGGGCAGACAGGGACAGGAGGAGACAGGAGGGGACAGAGGGGCAGACAGGGACAGGAGGAGACAGGAGGAGACAGAGGGGCAGACGGGGACAGGAGGAGACAGAAGGAGACAGAGGGGCAGACAGGGACAGGAGGAGACAGGAGGAGACAGAGGGGCAGACGGGGACAGGAGGGGACAGAGGAGCAGACAGGGACAGGAGGAGACAGGAGGAGACAGAGGGGCAGACGGGGACAGGAGGAGATGGGAGGGGACAGAGGGGCAGACGGGACAGGAGGAGACAGGAGGAGACAGAGGGGCAGACGGGGACAGGAGGAGACAGGAGGAATACCCCTTATCTAGTCTGTACCTCTATAATGTGTAATGTTATCTAGTCTCTACCTCTATAATGTTATCTAGTCTCTACCTCTATAATGTGTAATGTTATCTAGTCTCTATCTCTATAATGTGTAATGTTATCTAGTCTCTACCTCTATAATGTTATCTAGTCTCTATCTCTATAATGTGTAATGTTATCTAGTCTCTACCTCTATAATGTTATCTAGTCTCTATCTCTATAATGTGTAATGTTATCTAGTCTCTACCTCAATTTTTTTAATTGTTATTTATTTAAGTAGGCAAACCAGTTAGGAACAAATTCTTATTTACAACGACGCCCTTCCAAAAGGCAAAAAGCCTCCTGAGGGGACAGGGCTGAAAATTACAGGCCTCTCTCGTCTTTTTAAGTGGGAGAACTTGCACAATTGGTGGCTGACTAAATACTTTTTTGCCCCACTGTATATATGGGACAAAACACACATCACGACAAGAGAGACAACACCACACCACATAAAAAGAGACCCAAGACAACATGATGTAACAGGGTAACAGTACTGTTCCTGAATGCAGAGCGGACAGTCTTGGAAGGGAGAGGATCTCGACCGTCACGCTCGATGAGCAGCTTCCCCTGTGTTTTCTTTTTGACACGTCTAAAGGGTTGTTTCTGACACCTTGCCATCCTGCCTGCCACCGCCCCCCTGCCACCCCCCTGCCCCCGCCGCGCCCAGGCAGGAAGAAAGAGCTTGTGACCCGGGCCACCGCTGCCGAGGGTGAGGCCAATCCCACCCTGCGGAGAGCAGAAGGTCCGGTCCCCCTGTGCCATGCCAGGAACACCACGCTCCAACGCTCCTCATGATGTCATAATGGCAGGAGCGAGGGTGAGAGGCTGTGATTGGTGGAATGGCGAGTTCCATCTTTTTCCACAGCTCTGATTTGCTTCTAGAACTGTCAACCTGATTTGGCAGTGGGTAGACCTACCATCTGATGCTCGGCAAATAGTGGAATTCAGATTGACTCAGGGGTGTACAGTTTTACATACAGTTATTGGAATGTGAATAACAGCACATAACCCCCCCATGCAGTCAAATGTACCATTGGGACAGTTTGGAGAGGGGAGGTACAGATGCCAGAAGGTGAACACCTCTAGTGACCCTCTTCCCCCCGTCTTTCTATTAATGGTAGAGTCCAGTGTCCTGTGCAGAGCAGCAGCAGGAGCGGACCATCACATTTGGTGCCCAGCGTGGGGGGGGGGGGGGGGGGGTGAGTGAGCCGACATGTTCCAGCTCTCCCGTGGAGCTCCTCTTCTGCCTCGCTGAACATCTCAGCTTTTCTCCTTTTGTATTTGTTAATTAGATCCTATTAGCATGGTTTTTAGATGCAACACACTTTTAGAAGGTAGTGAATTTGAATATCTGTCGAGAAACACACGATGATGATGTTATTCACTGACGTTAAATCTGGGACGATAGACATCTCCTATGTCACATCAAAAAACTGTAGTTACGTGAAGACAAATTGAGAGATTTGAACAAAGCTCTTAGATTAAAATATCAAATCAATTAAAATCGCTCACATCAAGCAAAAAAAAAAAAAAAAATTTTAATTAAACAACTTTGTCTTTCAATTTTCCTCGATCTTTATCTAAATGCACTTAACTAGCAAGTGATGTATTGTCAAACGTCCTCATTGTCACAAGAACACAGAGAGAGACAGAGAGAGACAGAGAGAGAGGGAGAGAGACAGAGAGAGACAGAGAGAGAGACAGAGAGAGAGGGAGAGAGAGGGAGAGAGACAGAGAGAGAGGGAGAGAGACAGAGAGAGACAGAGAGAGAGGGAGAGAGACAGAGAGAGACAGAGAGACAGAGAGAGAGGGAGAGAGACAGAGAGAGACAGAGAGAGACAGAGAGACAGAGAGAGAGGGAGAGAGACAGAGAGAGAGGGAGAGAGACAGAGAGAGACAGAGAGAGAGGGAGAGAGACAGAGAGGGACAGAGAGAGACAGAGAGAGACAAAAGAAACGTCAACACAGTCCCATACATATCAATTAGAATGTATCTCGTGACCACCAAGGACTAGCTCCTACAATACATTATCTGAGGAAATGGAGAGTGGTTTTACTATTGGCCCTATTGCGGATCCCCCCCCCCCCCCCTGGTTCAGAGCAAAGGCCTCTGGTGTGGAATCTGCTGAGTCTGCAGTTCTCACATCTGGTGATTAACAACCTGCTAAGGACTCTTCTCTTCTTTTCATTTGTTATTCCACAGATGATTGGAAATCAGAGCAAATAGATAATAACCAACGGGAGATGCTCATGCTTCGTTGGATTCATTGATTTGATGTAGTGGATCGGGTTCTGTGGATAATCACTTCCCCAAGGGGGGTTTATGGGTAAGCTCCTTAAGTTCCCAGCCGGTGGCACGGGGGAAAGGGGTACAGATCCCTAACTTCCAGCACTCCGTTTCCTACCGTCTCTGGTCTCTTGGTACGCCCCGGCCAACCCCGGTTCATTCTATCGTCTCTGGTCTCTTGTTACTCCCTGGCCAACCCCGGTTCATTCTATCGTCTCTGATCTCTTGGTACTCCCCGGCCAACCCCGGTTCATTCTATCGTCTCTGGTCTCTTGGTACTCCCTGACCAACCCCGGTTCATTCTACCTCCTCTGGTCTCTTGGTACTCCCCGGCCAACCCCGCTCAGCCGAATCCTAGCTCTTTTCTGTCCTGGCACTCCATTTGGTGGAGTCCCTGGGCAGCTTCAGAAAAATAACTGATACTCTACCTCTTTAAAGTGTATCTTAAATAAACCCACAGCACACCCCCACCCCACCACCTTACGAACTGATAACTACTTTATTGAGGACAAATGTAATCAAATCCAATCCAATGTAATTTGTCACATGCGCCTCATACAACAGGTAATAGACCTCCCAGTGAAATGCTGACTTTACAAGCCCTTAACAACAATGCTTTAAGAAGATTAAGAAAAATAAGTGTTCAGTAAAAATTAAAAAATAGATAATAAAAGTAACACATGATTAAACAGCAGCAGTAAAATATCAAACGAGGAGGCCATGTACCGACTATGCCTGTGATATGTGGTTGTCGTACCTGTCCCAGCTGTAACACCTGTCCCAACTGTTCCAACCCAACTGTTTTACACCTGTCCCAACTGTTCCATCTGTCACCTGTCCCAACTGTCCTACCTGTCATAACTGTTCCATCTGTTCCACCTGTCATACCTGTCCCAACTGTCCACATGTCCCAACTGTTCCAACCGTTTACCTGTCCCAACTGCCCCAACTGTCGCCTGTCCCAACTGTCCCAACTGTCGCCTGTCCCAACTGTCCTACCTGTCCCAACTGTTCCATCTGTTCCACCTGTCATACCTGTCCCAACTGTCCACATGTCCCAACTGTTCCAACCGTTTACCTGTCCCAACTGTCCCAACTGTCTCCTGTCCCAACTGTCCTACCTGTCCCAACTGTTCCATCTGTTCCACCTGTCATACCTGTCCCAACTGTCCACATGTCCCAACTGTTCCAACCGTTTACCTGTCCCAACTGTCCCAACTGTCACCTGTCCCAACTGTCCTACCTGTCCCAACTGTTCCAACCGTCTACCTGTCCACCGGTTCCACCTGTCCCACCTGTTTCCACCTGTCCCACCAGCCCTACCTTTCCCACCTGTCCCACTCTACCACCTGTCCAAACTGTTCCTTCTGACCCAACTGTCAACCTGTCCCAACTGTTCCATCTGTCCCAACTGTCTTACCTGACCCAACTGTTCCAACCGTCTACCTGTCCACCGGTTCAATCTGTTCCACCTGTCACACCTGTCACAACTGTCCACATGTCCCAACTGTTCCAACCGTTTACCTGTCCCAACTGTCCCAACTCTTTACCTGTCCCAACTGTCCCAACTGTCCCAACTGGTACATGTCCCAACTGTTCCATCTGTCACCTGTCCCAACTGTCCTACCTGTCATAACTGTTCCATCTGTTCCACCTGTCATACCTGTCCCAACTGTCCACATGTCCCAACTGTTCCAACCGTTTACCTGTCCCAACTGCCCCAACTGTCGCCTGTCCCAACTGTCCCAACTGTCGCCTGTCCCAACTGTCCTACCTGTCCCAACTGTTCCATCTGTTCCACCTGTCCTACCTGTCCCAACTGTCCCACTTGTCCCAACTGTAAGTCTCTCTGGATGAGAGCATCTGCTAAATGAATAAAATGTAAAACATAGATCATCACAGGTTTTCGGGAGAAGTTTTTGAAGGAAGTAGAAACGTCCCCCATGAATCTGAGGTGGACTACGACAGAGTAGGAAGCATTCACTGCATGTTTAGACACGTCAAATCAACGTCGAACGAGATACATGTGGTGAAACTTTAGTGATGTATAGTTTTATTTTTAAACCCCCTTTTTCTAAATGAATTACATGAGAAATGTTCTTTTTAAAACCCCTCTTCTAAATGAATTACATGAGAAATGTTCTTTTTAAAACCCCTCTTCTAAATGAATTACATTAGAAATGTTCTTGAGAAACAAGGGGTATCCGAAGCCACACATCTCATTCAACCGTTTTATTCCTGTCGGTTGCAAAAAAAACAAATCGGCACGGAAATTGGTTCCCACGGAAACATGTCACCTCCTTTTTTATGTCCCCCCCCCCCCCCCCCCCTCAAGCTGCTGGGGCAGATGCTAAATACAAGGGTATCCCCCCTGCTCCCATCATCGCCACCCCCTTAACCCTGAATCTTGTGGTCCTCATAAGGATAGGTAAACCAAACACACACACCGAGCACACACACACACACACACACACACACACACACACACCGAACACACACACACACACCACACACACACACACACACACACACACACACACCGAACACACACACACACACACACACACACACACACACTTTAGGGGCTGTGGCCTTTGTCTGTCACTAATTGAGGACCCTGCTTCATTTAATAGGGTTTTTAATGGTGGTTAAATGATAGGGTTTTTGATGGTGGTTGAATGGTAGCTGGTGCTGTGGGTTAAATGCATCTTAATCAGAGTCACTAATCCTGTGATTAACAGAAACAGACGAGGTGTGAGGAGCTGTGAGGAGCTGTGAGGAGAGGTCGTTAATTGAGAGGCTGCTGCTCTGCTCCCTGTGCTCGGGAGAGGAGAGACGAGGAGGTGGGGTTGGGGGGAGAGATGGAGAGGAGAGAGGAGGAGATGGGGCTGGGGGAGAGATGGAGAGGAGAGAGGGAGAGGAGAGAGGAAGAGATGGGGCTGGGGGAGAGATGGAGAGGAGAGAGGAGGAGGGGGCTGGGGGAGAGATGGAGAGATGAGATGAGAGAGGAAGAGAGGGGGCTGGGTGGAGAGATGGAAAGGAGAGAGGAGGAGATGGGGTTGGGGGGAGAGATGGAGAGATGAGAGGAGAGAGGAGGAGATGGGGCTGGGGGAGAGATGGAGAGGAGAGAGGAAAAGATGGGGCTGGGTGAGAGATGAGAGGAGAGAGGAGGAGATGGGGCTGGGGGAGAGATGGAGAGGAGAGAGGAGGAAATGGGGCTGGGTGAGAGATGGAGAGGAGAGAGGAGGAGATGGGGCTGGGGGAGAGATGGAGGAGATGGGGCTGGGGGAGAGATGGAGAGATGAGAGGAGGAGATGGGGCTGGTGGAGAGATGGAGAGGAGGAGATGGGGCTGGGGGAGAGATGGAGAGGAGAGAGGAGGATATGGGGCTGAGGGAGAGATGGAGGAGAGATGAGAGGAGAGAGGAAGAGATGGGGCTGGTGGAGAGATGGAGAGGAGAGAGCAGGAGATGGGGCTGGGGGAGAGATGGAGAGGAGAGAGGAGGAAATGGGGCTGGGTGAGAGATGGAGAGGAGAGAGGAGGAGATGGGGCTGGGTGAGAGATGGAGAGGAGAGAGGAGATGGGGCTGGGGGAGAGATGGAGAAGAGAGAGGAGGAGATGGGGCTGGGGGAGAGATGGAGAGATGAGAGGAGGAGATGGGGCTGGTGGAGAGATGGAGAGGAGGAGATGGGGCTGGTGGAGAGATGGAGAGGAGGAGATGGGGCTGGGGGAGAGATGAGAGGAGGAGATGGGGCTGGGGAGAGATGGAGAGGAGAGAGGAGGAGATGGGGCTGGGGGAGAGATGGAAAGATGAGAGAGGAGGAGATGGGGCTGGGGGGAGAGATGGAGAGGAGAGAGAAAGAGATGGTGCTGGTTGGAGAGAGGAGAGAGGAAGAGATGGGGCTGGTTGGAGAGAGGAGAGATGAAGAGATGGGGCTGGTTGGAGAGAGGAGAGAGGAAAAGATGGGGCTGGATGGAGAGATGGAGAGGAAGAGATGGGGCTGGGGGAGAGATGGAGGGAGAGGAGAGAGGAGGAGATGGGGATTGAGGGAGAGATGGAGAGAGGAGAGAGGAGGGGGGCAGTAAACACAGAGAAAGAAAGGAAGAAAGAAAGAAGAAAAACGAGATGAAAGATACACCTCAATAAGATGTTCACAACACTGTGATGATCATGATCGTGATCGTTGTGGTCGCTGTCAGTGGATCTACAATCTTCACGATCCATCTCTGTATCTGACCTTGGTAGTCTCCTCCATATCTCTGTATCTGACCTTGGTAGTCTCCTCCATATCTCTGTATCTGACCTTGGTAGTCTCCTCCATATCTCTGTATCTGACCTTGGTAGTCTCCTCCATATCTCTGTATCTGACCTTGGTAGCTCAGTCTCCTCCATATCTCTGTATCTGACCTTGGTAGACTCCTCCATATCTCTTTATCTGACCTTGGTAGCTCAGTCTCCTCCATATCTCTGTATCTGACCTTGGTAGACTCCTCCATATCTCTGTATTTGACCTTGGTAGCTCAGTCTCCTCCATATCTCTGTATCTGACCTTGGTAGACTCCTCCATATCTCTTTATCTGACCTTGGTTGCCTCCTCAATTCCTTTGATGAAGACAACATCATATAGAAAACAACTTTAGATGTAAATAGAAAACTGCTGAGAGGAGAATGTCCCCTGGGAGTGAAGGCATATTGGTATAGTCTCACAGAACTCAAACCCAAATCAACCCCTCTTCTCCTCCTTCTTGCCCCATATGTTTCCTCTCCTCCGTCTGCTTGCTCTCTCCTCCTCTCTATCACATTTCTTTCCTCGCTGTATATGTTAGCACCTTTTCCTCTAAAGCTCGTCCTCTCTCCTGTGATCTGCTCCGCGCTTCAGGATAAATAGGAGCCGAGTAGGAATTAGAAAAGCTAGCGACTGCTGAAAAATAACCTGACGCTTTTATTGATCCGATATTATTAATGATGGGTTCATCGTCCCTTGTAGAGGTGTTGTTGAGGTTTTGTTTTTACACATCTTTAGGTTCCTCATTCATTAGATGATAAAGACCCATAGACCCATCCCACTTCTTGTCATAATGGACCGAGAATTGGGTCACAAAGGCTCTGAAGCAGCAGTTCTCAGAAAAACTAGCGACCCCATGTGGAGTCGCCTGGTGTGAAAATGGGGTTGCGCAAGAATTTCCCAAATCCTAAAAAAAATATATATATATTTATTAATTCGTACAAAATTATATATTTATTATAATATCATCTATGTATGTCAAAATCATTGTAATGGGGTTAACCTTAAAAATCGAATTAAAATGTATTAAAATCTAAAAGAATCGCTGTTAGATCAGGGAAAAGGCCGCACTTAATTTAAATGCTATTAAACCACACACTATCGTTATTCACGAGGACATGTTGTTCTGTCTCACGATTCCCGAGCATGAAATTGACACGGGGGATTTTCAGTGTGCTGCGTGGCTATCACAGGAGGCTGCTAGTTGGAAGGACGACTCTTAACAATGTCCAGAACTGAGAAAAATGGAATGGCATCAAACACCTAGAAACCATGGAAACCTAGAAACCATGGAAACCTAGAAACCATGGAAACCACGTGTTTGATGTATTTGATACCATTCCACTGATTCTGCTCCAGTCATTACCACGAGCCTCGTCCTCCCCAAATGAAGGTGCCACCAGCCTCCTGTGGTGGCTATATTGATGAAAAAACAGATTCCATGGGGATGGAATGAGAGGTACGTTTGTACAGATGGGGCTCCATCTATGGCGGGACGACGGGCCTCTGAATGTGTCTCTCTCTCTCTGCTGTATGGCCTCTGAATGTGTCTCTCTCTCTCTGCTGTATGGACTCCGAATGTGTCTCTCTCTCTGCTGTATGGACTCTGAATGTGTCGCTCTCTCTGCTGTATGGCCTCTGAATGTGTCTCTCTCTCTGCTGTATGGACTCTGAATGTGTCTCTCTCTCTGCTGTATGGACTCTGAATGTGTCTCTCTCTCTCTGCTGTATGGACTCTGAAACACAGAGAGCAACTGGCGGCAAAAGAGCTGAGCACAGAACTCTGAGATATAATGCATCGCACACGCAGGTTCGCAAAACTCTGTGGAGATACGGGATCAGAGCATGGCCAGTAGTGACCAGTAGTGACCCGTCATTCACAGCCTTGTTTTGAGTCACCTGTTAATTAAGCTAAAAATAATTTTAAAACATAAAAAAAATGTTATCAGTTTGCAAACAATGTAAAAAAATATATATATCATTGAGTTAATAAAACCGCATACAAAAATTATCTTTTTTGTTTTCTTGAGTAAGGCAGCTCCAATATGCAGGTGTTTCAGCCCAGCTCAGTGCTTTCTGTGTTGGCGGGGCAGACAGAGGAACATACAGAGCGTTGGGGTTGGTAATGTTCATGGCTCAGTGTTCTGTCACTCGTGGGGACACCACGTCACCTCAAAATCTACAGGGAGAGCTCGAAAAATGAATTTAGTGTTGTGTTGTGTAGTGGCTTTGCTGGTAAAAAAAAAAATTACCCCACCAAGATTGACATGCTAGAATCCCCCACTGAGCATGACAATGCTCTATTTCACACCCAGGCTTGGTTGTTATCGAGGGGGAGTGTTGGAAAGATTTTTTTTGCATTGAGAGAGGCGCTGTTGTTATTCACAATTGATGAAGAAGAAAAAAAAATAACTTGGTTATTAAATCAAATGTTTCTCCTTGCCTTTGTAGCAGACATATTTGGGGAAACTGAAGGAACTGAACGCGAGCATCCAGGGGAAATACATTCTACAGATCATTGACCGAATCAGTGGACTCAGAGGAAGGAATTCTTGTCGGAGAGTCTTTCAAAAGCAAACCACGCCCCCTTCCAGTGGTGGAAAAAGTCATCAATGCTCTGAAGCTACTGCTCTGAAGCCCTGCTCTGAAGCCCTGCTCTGAAGCCCTGCTCTGAAGCCCTGCTCTAAAGCCCTGCTCTGAAGCCCTGCTCTGAAGCCCTGCTCTGAAGCCCTGCTCTAAAGCCCTGCTCTGAATCCCTGCTCTGAAGCCCTGCTCTGAAGCCCTGATGTGAAGCCCTGATCTGAAGCCCTGCTCTGAAGCCCTGCTCTGAAGCCCTCAGTCAAGGAACGGGTTTTGTGCTTCACATTTGTCAGTGCACCTTTACTACACAGAAGATTAGAAATCAGTCAGCAGTCCGTCCAAGTCTACTTCTGATAAGCTTCCCAGTAAAGCATTGAAAACATTCAAGCAACCCAGAAAAGTGTTAAAAATAGCCAATATTAACATATGTAGCCTAAGAAAAAAGGTTAATGAAGTCAATAACTTGCTTGTAACAGATGACATTCATGTTCTGACTCTCTCTGAAACTCACTTCGATAATACCTTTGATGATACAGTGGTAGCAATACATGGTTATAACATCTACAGAAGAGACAGAAATGCCAAAGGTGGAGGTGTTGCTGTTTATATTCAGAACCACATTCCTGTAAAGATTAGAGACGATCTCATGTTAAATACTGTTGAAGTAATACGACTACAGGTTCATCTGCTTCACCTAAAGCCCATTCTGGTGGGAAGCTGCTCTAGACCACCAAGTGCTAACAGTCAGCATCTGGATAATATGTGTAAAATGCTTGATAATGTATGTGATGTAAACAGAGAGGTATATTTTCTGGGTGATTTAAGTATTGACTGGCTTTTATCAAGCTGTCCACTCAAGAGAAAGTGTCAAACTGTAACCAGTGCCTGCAACCTGGTTCAGGTTATCAGTCAACCTACCAGGGTAGTTACAAACAGCACAGGAATGAAATCATCAACATGTATTGATCACATCTTTACTAAATGCTGCAGAAATTAGTTTAAAATCAGTATCCAGATCCATCGGATGTAGTGATCATAATATAGTAGCCATATGTAGGAAAACCACAGTTCCAAAGGCGGGGCCTAATATAGTGTATAAGAGGACAGGCTGGGCCTAATATAGTGTATACGAGGTCAGGCGGGGCCTAATATAGTGTGTACGAGGTCAGGCGGGGCCTAATATAGTGTGTACGAGGTCAGGCGGGGCCTAATATAGTGTATCAGAGGTCAGGCTGGGCCTAATATAGTGTATACGAGGTCAGGCTGGGCCTAATATAGTGTATACGAGGTCAGGCGGGGCCTAATATAGTGTGTACGAGGTCAGGCGGGGCCTAATATAGTGTATCAGAGGTCAGGCTGGGCCTAATATAGTGTATACGAGGACAGGCTGGGCCTAATATAGTGTATACGAGGTCAGGCGGGGCCTAATATAGTGTATACGAGGTCAGGCGGGGCCTAATATAGTGTATAAGAGGTCAGGCTGGGCCTAATATAGTGTATACGAGGTCAGGCGGGGCCTAATATAGTGTATACGAGGTCAGGCGGGGCCTAATATAGTGTGTACGAGGTCAGGCGGGGCCTAATATAGTGTGTACGAGGTCAGGCGGGGCCTAATATAGTGTATCAGAGGTCAGGCGGGGCCTAATATAGTGTATAAGAGGTCAGGCTGGGCCTAATATAGTGTATACGAGGTCAGGCTGGGCCTAATATAGTGTATACGAGGTCAGGCGGGGCCTAATATAGTGTGTACGAGGTCAGGCGGGGCCTAATATAGTGTATCAGAGGTCAGGCTGGGCCTAATATAGTGTATACGAGGACAGGCTGGGCCTAATATAGTGTATACGAGGTCAGGCGGGGCCTAATATAGTGTATAAGAGGACAGGCTGGGCCTAATATAGTGTATACGAGGTCAGGCTGGGCCTAATATAGTGTATAAGAGGACAGGCTGGACCTAATATAGTGTATACGAGGTCAGGCGGGGCCTAATATAGTGTATACGAGGTCAGGCGGGGCCTAATATAGTGTATACGAGGTCAGGCGGGGCCTAATATAGTGTATACGAGGTCAGGCGGGGCCTAATATAGTGTATACGAGGTCAGGCTGGGCCTAATATAGTGTATACGAGGTCAGGCGGGGCCTAATATAGTGTATACGAGGTCAGGCGGGGCCTAATATAGTGTATACGAGGTCAGGCTGGGCCTAATATAGTGTATACGAGGACAGGCTGGGCCTAATATAGTGTATACGAGGTCAGGCTGGGCCTAATATAGTGTATACGAGGTCAGGCTGGGCCTAATATAGTGTATACGAGGTCAGGCTGGGCCTAATATAGTGTATACGAGGTCAGGCTGGGCCTAATATAGTGTATACGAGGTCAGGCGGGGCCTAATATAGTGTATACGAGGTCAGGCTGGGCCTAATATAGTGTATACGAGGTCATACAAGAGGTTTTGTAGTGATTCATATGTTGATGATGTAAAGAGTATTTGCTGGTCTGTGGTGTGTAATGAGGACCAACCAGACGCTGCTGGTCTGTGGTGTGTAATGAGGACCAACCAGACGCTGCTGGTCTGTGGTGTGTAATGAGGAGCAACCAGACGCTGCTGGTCTGTGGTGTGTAATGAGGACCAACCAGACGCTGCTGGTCTGTGGTGTGTAATGAGGAGCAACCAGACGCTGCTGGTCTGTGGTGTGTAATGAGGAGCAACCAGACGCTGCTGGTCTGTGGTGTGTAATGAGGACCAACCAGACGCTGCTGGTCTGTGGTGTGTAATGAGGACCAACCAGACGCTGCTGGTCTGTGGTGTGTAATGAGGACCAACCAGACGCTGCTGGTCTGTGGTGTGTAATGAGGACCAACCAGACGCTGCTGGTCTGTGGTGTGTATTGAGGAGCAACCAGACGCTGCTGGTCTGTGGTGTGTATTGTGGACCAACCAGACGCTGCTGGTCTGTGGTGTGTAATGAGGACCAACCAGACGCTGCTGGTCTGTGGTGTGTAATGAGGACCAACCAGACGCTGCTGGTCTGTGGTGTGTAATGAGGACCAACCAGACGCTGCTGGTCTGTGGTGTGTAATGAGGAGCAACCAGACGCTGCTGGTCTGTGGTGTGTATTTTTTAAATAATTTAAAAAAAAAATTTATTTAACCAGGCAAGTCAGTTAAGAACAAATTCTCATTTTCAATGACGGTCTGGGAATGACTCAACATTTTACACGTCAGCTACCACAGCGACTGAAATGACTGTAGTTAGAGCTGCAGTTAGTTTCAGAATGGGTGGCAAGGAATAAGTTAGTCCTAAATACTTATAAAACTAAAAGCATTGTATTTGGGACAAATCATTCACTAAACCTTAAACCTCAAATATATCTTGTAATGAATCATGTGGAAATTGAACAAGTAGAGTTGACTAAACTGTTTGGAGTAACCCTTGGTTTGTAAACAGTCATGTTCAAAATATATAGATGCAGTAGTAGCTAAGATGGGGAGAAGTCTGTCTATAATAAAACAATGCTCTACCTTCTTAATAACACTATCAACAAGGCAGGTCCTACAGGCCCTAGTTTCTACCTTCTTAACTTCTTAACAACACTATCAACAAGGCAGGTCCTACAGGCCCTAGTTTCTACCTTCTTAACAACACTATCAACAAGGCAGGTCCTACAGGCCGTAGTTTCTACCTTCTTAATTAACAGCACTATCTACAAGGCAGGTCCTACAGGCCCTAGTTTCTACCTTCTTAACAACACTATCAACAAGGCAGGTCCTACAGGCCCTAGTTTCTACCTTCTTAACAACATTATCAACAAGGCAGGTCCTACAGGCCCTAGTTTCTACATTCTTAACAACACTATCAACAAGGCAGGTCCTACAGGCCCTAGTTTCTACATTCTTAACAACACTATCAACAAGGCAGGTCCTACAGGCCCTAGTTTCTACCTTCTTAACAGCACTATCAACAAGGCAGGTCCTACAGGCCCTAGTTTCTACCTTCTTAACAGCACTATCAACAAGGCAGGTCCTACAAGCCCTAGTTTCTACCTTCTTAATAACACTATCAACAAGGCAGGTCCTACAGGCCCTAGTTTCTACCTTCTTAACAACACTATCAACAAGGCAGGTCCTACAGGCCCTAGTTTCTACCTTCTTAACAGCACTATCAACAAGGCAGGTCCTACAAGCCCTAGTTTCTACCTTCTTAATAACACTGTCAACAAGGCATGTCCTACAGGCCCTAGTTTCTACCTTCTTAACAACACTATCAACAAGGCAGGTCCTACAAGCCATAGTTTCTACCTTCTTAATAACACTATCAACAAGGCAGGTCCTACAGGCCCTAGTTTCTACCTTCTTAACAACACTATCAACAAGGCAGGTCCTACAGGCTATCAACAAGGCAGGTCCTACAGGCTATCAACAAGGCAGGTCCTACAGGCTATCAACAAGGCAGTTCCTACAGGCTATCAACAAGGCAGGTCCTACAGGCTATCAACAAGGCAGGTCCTACAGGCCCTAGTTTTGTCTCTCCTGGACTACTGTTCAGTCATGCGGTCAGCTGCCACAAAGATGGACTTATGAAAATTACAATTGGCTCAGAACAGGCCAACACGGCTGGACCTTAAAAGTACACAGAGAGATAATATTAATGACATGGCACGTCAATCTCTCACGGCTCAAAGTGGAAGAGAGATCGACTTCATCACTACTTGTTTTTGTAAGAAGTGTTGACAAACTGAATCTACAGAGCTGTCTGTTTAAACTAGTAGCACACAGCTCAGACACCCATCCATACCCCACAAGACATGCCACCAGTCTCGTCACAGTCCCCAAGTCCAGAACAGACTATGGGAGGCCCACAGACTTGCCTTGGTAGCAGCTAATGGGGATGAATACAACAAAAATAAAAAAAATAAAAATATTTATTCATTATTTTACCAGGTAAGTTGACTGAGAACACATGCTCATTTGCAGCAACAACCTGGGGAATAGTTACAGGGGAGAGGAGGGGGGTGAATGAGCCAATTGTAAACTGGGAATTATTAGGTGACAGTGATGGTTTGAGGGCCAGATTGGGAATTTAGCCAGGACACCGGGGTTAACACCCCTTCTCTTATGATAAGTGCCATGGGATCTTTAATGACCTCAGAGAGTCAGGACACCCGTTTAACGGCCCATCCGAAAGACGGCACCCTACACAGGGTAATGTCCCCAATCACTGCCCTGGGGCATTGGGATATTTTTTTTAGACCAGAGGAAAGAGTGCCTCCTACTGGCCCTCCAACACCCCTTCCAGCAGCATCTGGTCTCCCATTCAGGGACTGACCAGGACCAACCCTACTTAGCTTCAGAAGCAAGCCAGCAGTGGTATGCAGGGTGGTATGCTGCAGGCATACAATACCTCTGGACTGCTATCATTCTCCAGTATAGAACAGGATAACAACGGACAACAACACACTGTAACACACTGTAATACACTGTAACACACTGTAATACACTGTAATACACTGTAACACACTGTAATACACTGTAATACACTGTAACACACTGTAACACACTGTAATACACTGTAATACACTGTAACACACTGTAATACACTGTAATACACGGTAATACACTGTAACACACTGTAATACACTGTAACACACTGTAATACACTGTAACACACTGTAATACACTGTAACACACTGTAACACACTGTAACACACTGTAATACACTGTAATACACTGTAACACACTGTAATACACTGTAATACACGGTAATACACTGTAACACACTGTAATACACTGTAACACACTGTAATACACTGTAACACACTGTAATACACTGTAACACACTGTAACACACTGTAATACACTGTAACACACTGTAATACACTGTAATACACTGTAACACACTGTAATACACTGTAATACACGGTAATACACTGTAACACACTGTAATACACTGTAACACACTGTAATACACTGTAACACACTGTAATACACTGTAACACACTGTAACACACTGTAATACACTGTAACACACTGTAATACACTGTAATACACTGTAACACACTGTAATACACTGTAACACACTGTAACACACTGTAATACACTGTAACACACTGTAATACACTGTAATACACTGTAATACACTGTAATACACTGTAATACACTGTAACACACTGTAATACACTGTAAAACACACTGTAACACACTGTAATACACTGTAATACACTGTAACACACTGTAATACACTGTAACACACTGTAATACACTGTAATACACTGTAACACACTGTAACACACTGTAACACACTGTAATACACTGTAATACACTGTAACACACTGTAATACACTGTAATACACACAGCAACACACTGTAATTCACACAGCAACACACTGTAATACACACAGCAACACACTAATACACACAGCAACACACTGTAATACATCCTCTTATCACAAATCCTGTCTAGTGACAATCGGAGTACTCAGGACAGGACGCTGTCTAAGCTTTGACACACTCTCTCCAGAAGAGTCAATAGATCTGATGTCATCTTCGTTTCTCACTTGGCTGAGACGAGGGGGGGGGGGGGGGCGGTGGTGTTGTGAGTGGGGCACACAGAGTGTTGGTTGGATGAGTAGGGTTCACAGAGGAGTCAGGGGGCACATAGAGGCACTGTGATGTGACAAGTACACCACTGTCTATTCAGGGGCACTCTCAGCCAAGACCCTGGCACCAATATCACCAGGCAACGTGTTAAACATTGAAGGCCCTTTACAGCACAAGATTACCTGTCACTCAGGGCCAAGCAGGGGCAGAGACAGACTGCTGTCACTATCTCTTCCCTATCCTTCCCTCAGCATGGGCTGAACAGAGCTAGGCTGTAGAGCCACAGAGCTAGGTGGTAGAGCCACAGAGCTAGGTTGTAGAGTCGCAGAGCTAGGCTGTAGAGTCACAGAGCTAGGCTGTAGAGCCACAGAGCTAGGTGGAAGAGTCGCAGAGCTAGGTGGTAGAGTCGCAGAGCTGGGCTATAGAGTCACTGAGCTAGGCTGTAGAGTCACAGAGCTAGGCTGTAGAGTCACGGGGCTAGGCTGTAGAGTCTCAGAGCTAGGCTGTAGAGTCACAGAGCTAGGCTGTAGACTCACAGAGCTCGGCTTTAGAGTCACAGAGCTAGGCTGTAGAGTCGCAGAGCTAGGCTGTAGGGCCACAGAGCTAGGCTGTAGAGTCGCAGAGCTAGGTGGTAGAGTCGCAGAGCTAGGCTGTAGAGCCACAGAGCTAGGCTGTAGAGTCACAGAGCTAGGCTGTAGAGCCACAGAGCTAGGCTGTAGAGTCACAGGGCTAGGCTGTAGAGCCACAGAGCTAGACTGTAGAGTCACAGAGCTAGACTGTAGAGTCCCAGAGCTAGGCTGTAGAGTCACAGAGCTAGACTGTAGAGTCACAGAGCTAGGTTTGAGAGTCAAAGAGCTAGGCTGTAAAGCCACAGAGCTAGGCTGTAAAGCCACAGAGCTAGGCTGTAGAGTCACAGAAGATTCTAGGCTGCTGGTGAATGAACATTCCACCCAGAGAAAATAAGACAGAAAAGTGCTTGAAAATATTTATAACGTTAAATATTTGTTATAAACTGAACAACTTGGTCCTTCTCCCGAAGCTACCTTTCCAGGTTGAGGATTCGTTTTGAGCAAGATGTCACCGCTATCTGGAGGCACTGACTTGACACCGAAAAATTTAGGAAACTCAAGACCTCGGATACCTGTGTCAACACCTGCTACCAACTAGCCAGCTAGCTAGCTATCTGGCTAGGTTTCAATGGAGCTCACTTCGCCTGGAATAGCTAACTAATGTTCCCTAGCGCTCTAGAAGCCGTGTTTATTACGCTCTTGCCCGGGACAATATTGACAATCAGGAGTTCAAATGTGGCAATTGTTTGCTAGCGATTACAGCAATGAGATGGCTATGCTTAGCAAACAAAACTCAATTCTGAGCGAACTTACGGGGGAAAACGCAAATTGGAATTTTCTCAGGCCTAATGGATGTTTCTTCGTCTTGTCACCTGTCCCTATCCGAATGGCCTGTGCTACCTGGAACTAGCCTTCCAAGGAAGTCGTCTCCATTTGCTTCTCCGCCTCAATCCCCTTGGATTCATGAGGAATTTGAAAAATGGTTGAGAGGGATGAGGGAAAATAAATTGTAGTGAATTGCAAGTGAATTGCAAATCGAGAAATAATGTGACTAAACTACACTATGAAACAAAGATAGATTAGTTAAAGAACGATAGTAAAAAGCTTTGGTACACCTTGAATTACATTTTGTGCAAAAAGGCAAACTCAGCTCCATCATTCATTGAAAGGCCACTGATATTCCCAACTACTTTAAT